>NW_028301578.1:11102500-11292500 GCF_042242905.1 Orbicella faveolata | reverse complement strand
CGAAAGAAAAACTGCGAGAGAAGCCAGCGCGAGGCAATCATTTCATTCAATACTTATTACATAGTTACTCAATTAAAACACCTCATTGTAAACATTGATTGTGGACAATAAATAAATAATCAAAAAAAATTCTAGTGATACTAGGCTGGGGCTTTGCCTCATAATAAATTCTGAGATTCATTTTTTTTTTTACGTCGGTTACAGTTCACGTGACCGTGATGCACGCGTATTATTATTATTCTTTGTAGAGAAGTGAGAATTTAGTGGCTAAACAAGAAGGCTAAGTTAAAAAGGATACGATTTTTTTTTTACATACAGTAAACTTAGAAAATTTGCTTCTTGAAAATAATGCGCATTATTTTCACTTTGGGGAAACATGCTAATGAGAAAAGTGAAATATCAATCTAATATTTTATACTCTTTTCAAGAAATTTATTTGACATGCTCAATGAACGAAATTTAATTTTGCTGGAGTTCAATGCCTGCGAGATTTCTTTCCATCAAGTTAGGATTCAAGCCAAGAGTGGATCGTTTTGTACAGAGGCTCGATCCTATACGGGCGAGACATTTATAAGTAAACTTACTTTTTTTGGAGAGAAGGCAAATTCAAATTATTTTAAAGCATTATAACGCATTATGTTCAAATTCATGGTGTGTCACTTAATTCCAAGAGCGTCAATCCCGTCTCCGGGCATAGTCCGGGACATTGATGCAAGGCTGGCTCTGTAAACTGGGTGTAAAAACCACACAGTTCTGTGTGAAGCAGACAGTGTTAAAAACAAAGGTACTGAACAATGTCAACAATCCAAGATGATCGCTTTTGTCATTTTCACTCATGACTCATTTTGTTTTAGTTATTGGTCACTACAGTTCAGTTAAGAAATGCAGTTTTGTCGTTCACTGTAGTCAACTGATGTGTCCTTATTTACAGTAGATGGATGTAAAAATTACACAGTCCTGAGTGAAGCAGACCGCGCTCAAGGACAAATAGTGATCAACACCAGCAGTTATAGATGCGATAGGGATGACCTGGTACCAGGTTGGTATCGTTTCCAGGGAGCTGCCGGAGATCAGATGGCGGACAAATGTGTTCCCACGAATTACTGCGGTACTCAACATCCAGGTTGGCTAAATGACACACACCCGACAGTCGCTGAAGGTGTGGTCACTCGTAAAGTCTGTTATGATTACTGGAAGTCTCAGTGGTACGGGTCAACCAACTGCTGTTACTTGAGTAGCAATATAAGAGTCAGGAACTGTGGAGCTTTCTTCGTGTATGAGTTACAAAAGCCGCCTTATTGCCATCTTCGTTACTGTGGTAACGCCAGTAGCGCAGGTAACTTGCCTTGTTTGCTTTTTTGAGTGTCTGTCAACAATCAATCATGAAGCAATCATCATCGTCAATCATCAAACAAAGTTTAAAAACATTCTACAGAGGTAGTTCAGTGCCATCTTAACTTTTCGAGTGTAAGGTGGCTGTGAACGCCTGCGGATGACAATAAAGCTGTATCTTATTAATCTGATCACAACTCGTATTGGTATTACGTAACATGTGTGTCTAGAGAAACTTCCATGTTACGCAATTCGTAGCGTATTTGTAGAAATATCAGAATCATTTCTATCCTCTAGTTCTTTATCATTAACAACCAACATATATCTGCCTTCATTATTACTACGAAAAAAGGTGCTTTTCCCTTTTTATTGACTCTCTTAACCCCAGCAGCGGTTTCCGTAACAATTTGGCACAAAACTTAGCTTTATTGTAAGAAAGCGAAAATCGTTTCTATTCCAGGCTTTCAACTGTCGTTGTATTGAGACAATAGTGATCAAATGCAAATTAATAAACTCCGACACAGAAAAACACACTAGAATAACTAGCTGGTTAAATACAAATCCCTAAAGTTTAGCGTATTTCCTTTAGAGATTCGAAAAAGTCTGCGTGAAAACATGGTGGCCCATCGGGCCGACGTTCATCTCCGGTTTGTCAGACTACAATTATTTACAGATCTTTTTTTTTTAAATAAGAATACTTGTGGGCGACACGCAGCAACAACTAATGATTTTCTAAAACTGAGTTTATTAACCGCCCGGTTTCGTCTGCTGTTGAGATTTCGTCAAGATCAAACTACAACTGAGATACAAAAATGAAACTTATTTTATACTAAATATTGGTAGTACAAAGTACGCTCCTACATGTTCTTCGTGTTTCTATCGAATTATAGAAACACTCGTGAAAGTTTGGGAGAACTCGAAAAAGCTGTGGAAACACTGCGGCTCGTGTTCCCACAACATTTCTCGTTCTGCACTTTTTCTCCGAAACCTCCACTCGTGTTTCTATTACTCGATAGAAACACGGCACATGTTTTCCATTTCTTAAATCGATGAATGCTTACAACTACCTTAAGTTTAGCCGGTTACCTAATACTGTCGACTAGTTTTCACCGGAAAAAGAGAAATTTTGATTTGGCTATTCGATGAACGGACAATTTGACTGGCAGTTTCACTAACCTAACCAACCACGGTTGCCTCTACCGGTCGCTTGAAAAAAATTATGACTGATGGTATTGATCAACACGCCAACTAATAGCCAATAAACATTAATTCCAGTACACACTACTCGCGAGAGTACGCACGGAACGGTACGAAACACTTCTCATCACAATATAGCCGAAGCTCAGAAAATGTAAAGCGTACAGAACCTCTCTATTTCTCGACACACGCGAAACAAAAACTGCGAGCGAAGCCAGCGCGCGGCAATCATTTCATTCAATACTTATTACATAGTTACTCAATTAAAACACCTCATTGTAAACATTGATTGTGGAGAATAAATAAATAATCAAAACAAAAATTCTAGTGATACTAGGATGAGGCTTTGCCTCGTAATAAATTTTGAGATTCATTTTTTTTGACGTCGGTTACCGTTCACGTGACCGTGATGCACGCATATTATTATTCTTCTTTGTAGAGAAGTGAGAATTTAGTGGCTAAACAAGAAGTCTAAGTTAAAAAGGATACATTTATTTTTACGTACAGTAAACTTAGAAAATTTGCTTTATGCCAAATAATGCGCATCATTTTCACTTTGGGGGAACATGCTAATCAGAAGAGTGAAATATCAATCTGATATTTTATACTCTTTTCAAGAAATTTATTTGACATGCTCAGCGAAGAAATTTAAATTTACTGGAGTTCAATGCCTGCGAGATTTCTTTCGATCAAGTTAGGATTCAAGCCAAGAGTGTATCGTTTTGTAAAGAGGCTCGATCCTACACGGGCGAGACATTTATAAGTACACCTACTTATTTGGGAGGGAGGGCAAATTCAAATTATTTTAAAGCATTATAACGCATTATGTTCAAATTCATGGTGTGTCACTTAATTCCAAGAGCGTCAATCCCGTCTCCGGGCATAGTCCGAGACTTTGATGCAAGGCTGGCTCTGTAAACTGGGTGTAAAAACCACACAGTTCTGTGTGAAGCAGACAGTGTTAAAAACAAAGGTACTGAACAATGTCAACAATCCAAGATGATCGCTTTTGTCATTTTCACTCATGACTCATTTTGTTTTAGTTATTGGTCACTACAGTTCAGTTAAGAAATGCAGTTTTGTCGTTTACTGTAGTCAACTGATGTGTCCTTATTTACAGTAGATGGATGTAAAAATTACACAATCCTCAGTGAAGCAGACCGCGCTCAAGGACAAATAGTGATCAACACCAGCAGTTATAGATGCGATAGGGATGACCTGGTACCAGGTTGGTATCGTTTCCAGGGAGCTGCTGGAGATCAGATGGCAGACAAATGTGTTCCCACGAATTACTGCGGTACTCAACATCCAGGTTGGCTAAATGACACACACCCGACAGTCGCTGAAGGTGTGGTCACTCGTAAAGTCTGTTATGATTACTGGCATTATTACTGGTACAGGTCAACCAACTGCTGTTACTTGAGTAGCAATATAAGAGTCAGGAACTGTGGAGCTTTCTTCGTGTATGAGTTACAAAAGCCGCCTTATTGCCATCTTCGTTACTGTGGTAACGCTAGTGGTGCAGGTAATTTGCCTTGTTTGTCTTTTTGAGTGTGTCTGTCAACAATCAGTCATGAAGCAATCATCATCATCGATAATCAAACAAAGTTTAAAAACATTCTATAGAGATAGTTAAGTGCCAGCTTAACTCTTCGAGTGTAAGGTGACTCTGAATGCCTGCGGATGACAATAAAGCTGTACCTTATTAATCTGATCACAACTCGCATTGGTATTACGTAACATGTGTGTCTAGAGAAACTTCCATATTACGCAATTCTTAGCGTATTTGTAGAAATATCAGAATCATTTCTATCCTCTAGTTCTTTATCATTAACAACTAACATATATCTGCCTTCATTATTACTACGAAAACAGGTAATTTTCCCTTTTTATTCACTCTCTCAACCCCAGCAGCGGTTTCCGTAACAATTTGGCGCAAAACGTAGCTTTCTTGTAAGAAAGCGAAAAGCGTTTCTGTTTCACGCTCTCAATTGTCGTTGCATTGAGACAATAATGACCAAATGCAAATTAATAAACTCCGACACCGAAAAACACACTAGAATAACTAGCTGGGTTAAATTCAAATCCCTAGAGCTTAGCGTGTTTGCTTTAGAGATTCGGGAAAGTCTGCGTGCAAACATGGTGGCCCATCAGGCCGACGTTCATCTCCGGTTTATTCGACTACAATTATTTATAGATCTTTTTTTTTTTAAATAAGAATACTTGTGGGCAACACGCAGCAACAACTAATGATTTTCTAAAACTGAGTTTATCAATCGACCAGTTTCGTCTGCTGTTGAGATTTCGTCAGGATCAAACTACAACTGAGATACAAAAATGAAACGTATTTTATGCTAAATATTGGTAGTACAAAGTACGCTCTTACGTGTTCTCCGTGTTTCTATCGAGTTATAGAAACACTCGTGAAAGTTTGGGAGAACTCGAAAAAGCTGTGGAAACACTGCGGCTCGTGTTCCCACAACATTTCTCGTTCTGCATTTTTTTCTCCCAAATTTCCACTCGTGTTTCTATTACTCGATAGAAACACGGCACATGTTTTCCATTTCTTAAATCGATGAATGTTTGCAACTACCTTAAGTTTAGCCGGTTACCTAAAACTGTCGACTAGTTTCCACCCGAAAAAGAGAAATTTTGATTTGGCTATTCCATGAATGGAAAATTTTATTCGCCGTTCCACTAACCTAAGCAGCCACGGTTGCCTCTACCTGTCGCTTGAAAAAATTTATACCTGATGGTATTGATTAACACGCCAACTGAATAGCCAATAAACATTAATTCCAGTACACACTACTCGCGAGAGTACGCACGGTTCGATACGAAGCACGTCTCATCACAATATACCCGAAGCTCTGAAAATGTAGAGTAATGAGCTTCTCTATTTCTGAACACACGCGAAAGAAAACCTGCGAGAGAAGCCAGCGCGAGGCAATCATTGTACACGTCGATTGTGGAGAATAAATAAATAATAATACAAAACAATTCTAGTGATACTAGGATGGGGCTTTGCCTCATAATAAATTCTGAGATTCATTTTGACGTTGCTTACTGTTCACGTGACCGTGATGCACGCGTATCATTATTCTTCTTTGTAGAGAAATGAGAATTTAGTGGCTAAACAAGAAGTCTAAGTTAAAAAGGATACAATTTTTTTTGGTTTAACGTACAGTAAACCTAGAAAATTTGTTTCATGCAAAATAATGCGCATCATTTTCATTTTGGGGAAACATGCTCATGAAAGGATTGAAATATCTATCTATTATTTTATACTCTTTTTAATAAATTTATTTGGCATGCTCAACGAACGAAATTTAATTTTACTGGAGTTAATTGCCTGCGAGATTTCTTTCGATCAAGTTAGGATTCAAGCCAAGAGTGGATCGTTTTGTAGAGAGGCTCAATCCTATACGGGCGAGACATTTATAAGTACACTTACTTATTTGGGGAGGGAGGCAAATTCAAATTATTTTAAAGCATTAAAACGCACCTTGTTAAATTCGATATTGTAACACTTTCTAGTAGTGTTTCACTTAATTCCAAGAGCGTCAATCCCTGCTCCGGGCTTAGTCCGAGACTTTGATGCAAGGCATGCTCTGTAACGTGGGTGTAAAAACCACACAGTTCTGAGTGAAGCAGACCGTGTCAGCAATCCAAAATGATCGCCTTTGTCATTTTCACTCATGACTCATTTTGCTTTTGTTATTTGTCGCTACTGTTCAGTTAAGAAATGCAGTTTTGTCGTTACTGTAGTCAACTGATGTGTCCTTACTTACAGTGGATGGGTGTAACAATTACACAGTCCTGAGTGAAAAAGACCGCGGTCAAGGACACATAGTGATCAACGCCAGCAATTATAGATGCGATAGGGATGATCTGGTACCAGGTTGGTATCGTTTCCAAGGAGCTGCAGGAGATCGGATGGCGGACAAATGTGTTCCCAGACGTCACTGCGGTACTCACTATCCTGGTTGGCTTAATGGCTCACACCCGACAGTCGCTGAAGGTGTGGTCACTCGTAGAGTCTGTTATAATTACTGGTATTATTACTGGTATTATTACTGGTATTATTACTGGTATTGGTCAAGCAGCTGCTGTTACCTGAGTAATAATATTAGAGTCAGGAACTGTGGAGCTTTCTTCGTGTATGAGTTACAAAAGCCGCCTGGTTGCGATTCTCGTTTTTGTGGTAACGGCAGCGCAGGTAAGTTGCCTTGTTTCGTTCTTTGAGTGTGTCAGTCAACAATCAGTCATCAAACAATCGTCATCATCAATCATCAAACCAAGTTTAAAACATTTTGTAGAAGTAGTTCAGTGCTACCTTAACTTTTCGAATTTAAGCTGGCTCTGAAGCCCTCCGAATGACAATAAGGCTGTATCTTATCAATCTGAGCATAATTCTTACTGGTGAAACGTAAAATATGCGTTTACAGAAGCCTCCATGTTACGCAATTCTTATACCGTATTAATAAAAATATTAGAACCCTTCTTATCCTCTAGTTCTTTATCATTAACATCCAACATTTATATTGGAGAGCAGGAATGGCGCAGTGGTGAGAGCGCTCGCCGGCCCGGGCTCGAATCCAGCCCGGTGTCATATGTGGGCTGAGTTTGTTGTTTGTTCTCGACTTGCTCCGATGGTTTTTCTCCGGGTTCTCCGGTTTTCCTCTTTCCATAAAAACTAACATCTCCAAATTCCAATTCGATCAGGATAGAAAACCAGCAAGGCTGATGTGGCTTCCTCTCCAAATATCTGCTTTAATTATTTCTACGAAATACGGTATTTTTCTCTTGTCATTCTGTCAGTAAAAGGTACCAAGTGTACTCTCTCAACCCCAACAGCGGACAACTTACGTACTTTCTATTGTCTCTGTCTCTGAGCATTGTCGTTCAGAGCGAGACAAAATTAGGGAGCTTAAGCAATGACGAAGGCGACCCGGAGGACAACGCCTATTAAAAAGTGAATCTATATTTTACCCTGGAATTTCGCAATTGTTTAGATCTGTTCAGTGCGCCTATCAATAGCAGAAGTTGCTCAAACTAAATATGTAATGCCAGAGTTCATTGCCATTAATAACACAAAAAATTAGCCGCCGTCTTTGACGTCCTCTTAAATATGCAGAACTTAGACTTTTCACGTTGCTGTTTTGCGGAGGACGACTGAGACGTGCACAGCCATTGTTCTGCTTATTAAGCCTTTTGTTTGATAGTGTTCTCGTTGTCGTTGCCGTAGTGGTTTGCTTAAGGTCACTATAGTCACCAAATGCAAGTAATTAAATTCCAGCCACGTGGGGACGTCGACATCACACCTGTTTGTACTGCAGCAAATAAAAAAAAAAGGAGCTTGTCACTGGAATAGGCCCTTTGCACGATCCGGTCACATGGTACGGAATTAATTACGCTAGGACGCAAGTTACACAGTGGGTCCTTCAAAACAAAGGAAAGTCGCGCTGGACTGGTGCGAGTTCCTTTGTTTTGGAAATCCCACTGTGTAACTTGCGTCCCAGCGTAATTAATTCCGTACCATGTGACCGGATCGTGCAAAGGGCCTATTCTTTTTTTTCCTCTTAGACCCAGTTTGTATGGTCTCGGGTACTCGAAACAACCCTCCCCCGAGTCACCCTGGCTGAGGTAGCTTTTAGCTCTTTTCTTTTCAAAATTTAACCAAGGGTTTACATTAGGATCGCAAAACCGTCCCAGGGGGCGAGACAACTCGGGGGAGCTAGTTGTCTCGCCTCAGAGGGTAAGTAACCCTGGTAAGCGGGACAACTTTTCTTCAAAGAAATGCCTTTGCTCGCCTAACCGGGACAACTCTTGGCGTGGCGAATGTCACGAAATGCCTAAATTTAGGATTTAAAACAGAAATTCGTATCAAAGAAGTAAAATTTAACTCCGCAAAACCCACCGTGATCGAATGACCGAGGGAAACGCAAAGAAAGAGGGATATTTGCCAACTTCATTGTTCAAGAAGGGTTATGAATAATAATGCAGGGTCAACTTTGACTTGGCCTACAAGGACTATGTTTTCACATATCAACGCTCGATAAAGTTGCCGCAGGGGGAGAGTTGTCTTGGGTACCCGAGACCACATAAATGGGGCCTTAAAAGGTACCTTAATTAAAAAACACCGGAATGACTAGTCGGTTGAAATTCAAATCGCTAGAGCTTAGCATGTTTGCTTAAGAAATTGCGAAAGTGTGTGTGCAAACATGGTGGCCCATCAGAACAACGCTCATCTTCGGTTTCTCAGACTACAATTATTTATAGATCTCCACTCCCCACTGGGTGGAAAGCTAGTTTATCGCAAGGTACTCCTCCAGCATTTAATCACCATATCCATGCATCAGGACATTTTTTAAAACTCTCCTGCTTGCCAAACATTTATCAATCTTGACCAAGGGATTATCAAGGAAAGAGAGTGAATCCCCCACATAGGTCTTATACCCAAGGTAATCCCTCTTAAGTAGTTTTTAGACATTGTACCCAGTTCTTTATCAATCTTGACTCACTCGGTTTTGTTATTTGTTACTGCTGTCCGGTTAAGAAACGCAGTTTTGTCTTTACTGTAACCAACTGATGTGTCCTTACTCATAGTGGATGGGTGTAACAATTACACAGTCCTGAGTGAAGCAGACCGTGCTCAAGGACACCTAATGATCAACGCCAGCAATTATAGATGCGATAGGGATGACCTGGTACCAGGTTGGTATCGTTTCCAAGGAGCTGCTGGAGATCAGATGGCGGACACATGTGTTCCCGAACGTCACTGCGGTACTCGCTATCTATATTGGCTTTCTGGTGCACACCCGACAGTCGCTGAAGGTATGGTTACTCGAAGTGTCTGTTTTTCATACTCAAACATCTGCTGTAACGGGTATGAAACTATCAGAATAAAGAACTGTGGTGCTTATTTCGTGTACGAGTTACCGAGGACGTATTACTGCCCAGCTCGGTATTGTGGTAACGGAATCGCAGGTAAGTTTCTCAGGATTTTTTTTAATTATTTCAGACAGCAGCCAAAACATCAAGTTACAGTTATGATTTAACGCGTTTTTACTGCTACGAAACAGGTTAAATTGATGCTTGAATTAATGGTATTCTTTTGGAGAAAAGATGACTGTCGAAACTGACCGCTTAACCCATTAGACTCTCGAGCCCAGCGGAAGGGGGGTGGAGGGGGGCCTACATATAAATGTGGCAGGGTTACTCTTCGAAAAATTCAAACTATGCCCCTAACTGACAAATACATTAATCCATCTGTAAATAAATTTTCAAGAATATACGCCATACTTATCTAAACCATCAGCAAAGTATATATAGGACGGCATTTCTCAATGTCTTTAAATGCGATCTTGAAAAATACCTTGATGGATATCAACATTAGCTTTCTGCTCTGAACACCGTAAGCGATACAAAAGTTCTTAATGGGCCATTTCCTAGTTTCCTTTTGCCTCCATTTCAAAACGAGTTCTCATGCAAAACCTGTAGGCCACACACATTTGCGCATGAATGGTTTTGCACATAGCCACGTTTTGATACAGAGGTAAAAGGAAACTCGAAAATGACTTATTCAAATCCTAAGTGACACGACATGGATACTAAGCCTTTGGTAACGAAAACAAGTAGTAAGTGAGTAAGTAAGTAAGTATGTAAGTAGGCAAGCAAGCAAGTAAGTAAGTAAGTAACTTTACTTCAACTCGGGTTGATGAGGCTGATTAGGCCCCTAGCAATACAGTCATGCCGAGAAAAATATATAAAAAAAAGTTTCAAAAAAAAAATTGCATGATCAATTAACGACTAACATTCTAACTATATCAATAAATAAACAATAAACAGTCCTAAATCTTAAAATTACAACGAACAGTGTAACATAGAAAACTGTACATCGCAAATTTAGCTCTCTGACAGCATTTATAAATTCCTTGTCTCCTCCAAAAAAGGGCGATTTTTTTCGGACACTTTACCAAATGCATAGTTGCTTTTACTCACGGCAGGGTCAACTGTTCTTTTAAATTATCTTTGTGCTCTTTTTTCGCACTGCAGCGTACACTTGTCACGCGCTTACTGTTCCATCCAATGGAACAAAATTTGGATGCCCAGAGAATGCAACAACGTACAATGATACAGTCTGTCAGTTCTCGTGTAATGATGGCTATATAGGGTCTGGGTCTCAAGCAAGGAGATGTCAACACGATGGAACTTGGAGTGGACAAGACTTCACCTGCCAAAGTATGTAAAACATATTGCAATAAGGATTTAAGTAATGACTACATCTCTTGACTATCGATGATAGAGCGAAAACAGCAGATATCATAAGTTTATGGACCGAATATGAGCGAAAGGCCAGTGACTTGTTCTGGTAAAAAAATCTCGTGCCAAGAAGAGATTACCGCAATTAATACATTATGGCGTAGCTTGTCAGCTTTTTATGTTATATCCATAAAAGAGAGCTTTTGCTGTCTAAAAGTACACTTAACCTCTTCAAGATAGTAACTTGTTGTGGTACCAAAATCTCGAGACAAGAACAGTCTATTGTAAATAATCTAGTGAGTTGCTTGTCAGCTCTTTATGTTTCGTCCAACAACAAGAAAAGTAAAAAGAGATTTCGTTATCTATATAAAAATCCACTTAAACTCTTTATGACCAAGTTTTCAAAGAGTTCTTTTCACAGACAATATAAGGAATCCATCATAATCAACTCTTGATTTACCAAGAGTGATTGGTATCCATATTCTCAATATAATAGCGGTGCGCTGTCAAGAACACAGACGGATGAGAATCAACGTCGTCATCAACTAGGGAGAGCATGTTATATATTGCAGAACGATTTATGAAATAACATTTAAAAGAGTACAGGCGGTTGAGATTTGATTCATTGTTAGAAGAAGATTACCAAAACGTATATTATAATGAATAAATATATCAGCATTCTTAAATTTCCATATGTACCAAAATTATTCTTACGAGAAATAAAAGTTTTAAGCTCTTTCCATTTTTCCTTACCAGTTATCAATTGCACGTCTCTGACGGTAAACCCAGGAGGTCCACTGCGCATGAGTAGCTGTGATAATCATTATGAAGCACAATGTAACTTTTCCTGTACAATTGGCTATCGTTTGAATGGCTCGTCAACAGTCACATGTGTTGCTCCTGGCAACCAACATCCTGGAGAGTGGAACAATACAATACCCAGATGTGAAGGTAAACTCGAAAACTAAACAACTTATAGACTTATGCGAATTCTCCCAATACAGTTATAGAGTTAGCACTTAATGACTGGTCCCGAGGGGAACAATGAATTTTGTTTCCCAAGAATCTCAAGTCATCAAGGGATTTGTTATACAGCAAAGCAAATAGGTCAAACTGGTGGAAAACAAATAATCACTTCATTGACAAATGACGTGCTACAGCGGTCAACATTCGCGGGTCACAGTGAACTGTTTCCCGTTTGACGTCATAGTTTTCGCAATGTTACCCGCTCATGGCACTTTGATGGAAACAGTTTCATTGTTAGATGTCATGTGACCATGAACTAGCTAATGAATGGGCCCGCTGTAGCGGGAAAAATATAACAAATATCTTTACATAAAAGTTGCCGCGCGGCTGCATATTTAAAAAGAAGGCCTTATCATTATTGACCCAATGCGAGACTTTTTAAACTTTCGTGTTGTAGTATAACTTGCTTCTTATTATAATTTCATACTGCAGTGAACACGTGTCCAGCGCTGCCTGCACCGTCCAATGGTACAAGACTTGGATGTCCATGGAATGCAACAATGTATTATGATACTGTCTGTCAGTTCTCGTGTAATGATGGCTATATAGGGTCTGGGTCTCAAGCAAGGAGATGTCAACACAATGGAACTTGGAGTGGACAAGACTTCACTTGCCAAAGTACGCATTTCACTGACGATTTTATTTACTACTTCGTAGAGGAATGCCTTATTTGGAGTCTAGTCAAAACGTTGCGAGTTTTTAACATCAGCTTCTCACGTTTTATACACAACTCTCGTGTTATACATAGCATTGCATAATTTTCTTTGCATTTTTTTATTATCAATATATGTTATATCTTTTTCAAGTGGTCACGTGTCCAGCGTTGCCTGCACCGTCCAATGGTACGAGACTTGGATGTCGATGGAATGCAACAATGTATTATGATACTGTCTGTCAGTTCTCGTGTAATGATGGCTATATAGGGTCTGGGTCTCAAGCAAGGAGATGTCAGCACAATGGAACTTGGAGCGGACAAGACTTCACTTGTCAAAGTATGTATTGCAATGAAGATTTTAATGAAGTCTGTATACAAGCCAGGTGGCCAATGGGACCGGAGCTAATCCTGGTTGTCGTAGTACGAAGTTACTAAAAATATTTCTACTCTCCCCGGCTGGTATTCTAGTCCATCGCGGGGATACCCCCAGAATTAAGTTCGCCGGTACCCATTTATACACCTGGGTGGAGAGAGGCGCTTTCAGAGTTAAGTGTCTAGCCCAATAACACAACATAATTTCCCCGGCCTGGGCTCGAGCCCGGACCGCTCGATCCAGGGACCAGCGTAGTAACCATGAGGCCACCGCGCCTTCCACGAAGATTATAATTACTAAATACTATATCATTTCACATTGCAGTGGTCACGTGCCCAGCGTTGTCTGCACCGTCCAATAGTACAAGACTTGGATGTCGATGGAATGCAACAATGTATTATGATACTGTCTGTCAGTTCTCGTGTAATGATGGCTATGTAGGGTCTGGGTCTCAAGCAAGGAAATGTCAACACAATGGAACTTGGACTGGACAAAACTTCATTTGTCAGAGTATGTTCCTAAAACTCTGCGATAATTGCGCAAATTCTGATTGCTATGATCTTCTGTCCACAAAATAAGTGCCACCCTTAGGGTTTAATTGTTTCTTGAGGATTACTTAATTGTTTAAAACATCAGTCACTCTATATTTCTTTGACTCTGACTAAATAGCTTTGATAGTCAAAAGTGCATGCCTTGTTCCATCAGTTAACAAAGTGCAAAGAAATGGATCTTTTACAAATTCGGTCATACGGTATAAAAGCTAGCATTTTTTATGACAAGCTACATTCAATTTTCCCTCTCATTCTGCATCCCGCCTAAGCCACGTTTTGACATTCAGAATACACCATTTTCGTATTTTCGGTACTGGACTGGAGCTACCTTGCAACTGAGGCTAATTCGGCGAGTCTTTTCAAATGCAAATGACATTCATCTCTTTTTAATGATGTTCCCCCCGCATGAGCCTCCATTGCAAGCTAGTTCCAGTCTAATATCGAGAATACGAAAATGACCTATTGCGGATTCTCTACCACGTGACCATTTGTTGCAAAAGGCCCATTGGCTCTTTTTAATTATTGTCTTGTTTTCTTAAGTCGTCACTTGCCCTTCACTGCTTTCACCCATCAATAGCGTGCGATATGGTTGCACTGGGAATTCATCAGAGTATCCAAACGACACTATCTGTAGATTCTCGTGCATTGACGGCTATAAAGCTAACGAACGAAGATGCCAGCAGAATGGACTTTGGAGTGGAGGAGAGTTTTCTTGCCAAAATACGTGGAAGGGAGGATGAAATAACTAACAAATAGACTACTACCCCAAGTTTTCTAATTGCGATGCTCAAAGAGAAGCGGGCGGGTGCACTATTACTCATTGAAAACGAGGACTAATAGTGTAATTGTTTAAGTATAGACTATCACAAGAGAGTAGTTTAAAGCCTGCAATTGAAGACTTTTTAAGCTAAAATTCCAAAGCAATTTTGCAATGCAAAATGCAAAAATGCGCGTAATCAAGATTTATCAGCGAATAAGCAACAATGAGACGACCATTCAGATATGTGTATTTCCATGTGTAGGACGTGGAGAATGTGTAATAGATCGTTGTGGATTTCTTTTTGAGTACGGGCAGGACGAGGTGTGGTTAAACTTGAGGTCTTTATGGGAGTTTTTCCGGGGGCAGGTGGTCTTCTGTTCACGATGTGTTTGATGGGCACCAGTCTTTTCGAAGAAGAGCTAGCTTTATGTCTGATCATCCTGCTAGAATACATTCTTTCTAGGAAGCTCAAAGAGCCTCTGCCTGCATAGCAAAAAAGTAAATAAACTCTGTAGAGATTTTTCAGCAATAGATGCGTTAGATAAACTTACATTAGATTTTTGCGAGCTTCGCCGTAAGTAAAATGTTTATTCATTTTTAATCGACTTTAAGGTCACTACAGATCATCTTGACAGTGGCTGTGTTGCACTTTGTTTCCTGACATTGTTTGGCGGCAACAACACGATGTGACTCGCCAATCATGCAATTAATTAATCATTCATTTACATGTGTTTTCTATTTAGTTGTCACGTGTCCGACGCTATCAACACCAACCAATGGGGAGCTATTGGGATGCAATACAACAGAGATGTTGTACAACACCGTGTGCAGATTTTCTTGTAATGAAGGATCTGAGGCGTCGAGTTCGATGATCAGAAGATGTACAGAAAATGGAACATGGAGTGGAACCAACCCCGTCTGCACAGGTATTTACCGTTTCGTTTGTATTAAAGAATTCGTTTACTTAGAGCGGATTTTACTTGAGTGTCGAAAAGTTCTTGGTTTAGCATTACTACGATCGAGCTTCACGATTGGCTTAAATCAGAAGTGGAAACCAAAACCACTCGTGACTCACCAAAACACGCTTTCCCAGGAATTGCGTCAGATACATGAATTTGTAGTTAAGGGTGTTCCATTTGACTTTTGAGCCGGGGGGTGGGGGTAGGTGAACAGGCACGAATATTTTTAAACCCTTTCATGCACTAAGAAATTTTTTTTTCTCGAGACGTGTGTATGCATGATATTCATATCTCCATATAACATACTTTTTTCAACTCACTTGAGGTGCGTGACTCTTTTTTGCAGGGCCGTCTGCATAAATGTTTTTGTACAATTAGGCTTGCAACATATTGTTTCTACAAAATCACCCACCTTCACTCAAAAGTCAAGTGGTCCAACCCTTTTTTTATGTTTTGATCGATTCCTGGACTGTATCCTTTGTGACTGGTTACATTTTGGTTTTACGACACTCAGTTGAAAACCGCTCTGTTTAGTGGAAGATTTAGTTTTCACGGCAATAGCTGTAAATTTCATCAATTTAGATTATTGCGAGATTCGTAAGTAAAATATATTAATTCATATTTAATTCACTTTCATTTTTGTTACCGTCGCTTTCGTGGTTGCGTGAGGCCCAATCACCTTGACGACGGCCACGTTACTCACTTTCTTTTCTGACGTTCTTTCATGACACCAACACGATGTAACTATGCAGAAACTGTTGTGTAAACCATTGATTTACTACCCATTTAGCTGTCACGTGCCCGACCTTATCACCACCGTCTAATGGCGAGCTATTAGGATGCAATACAACAGAGATGTTATACAACACCGTGTGCAGGTTTTCTTGTAAGGAAGGATTTGAAGCGAAAGGTTCAGTGGTTAGAGGATGTACAGAAAATGGAACTTGGAGTGGAACTGACCTCGCCTGCAGAGGTATTCCGCATAGAAGCGGTTTATCAGTAATATCAAGTCATGTGTCTAATGCATTATTAGAGATTTGTGGAATACGAAGCAATCTTCCAGTGCCTGCAAATTTAAAATTACTTTTTGTGTCTACTTTTAGTTTTGTATTGAATAACACTAATGCAGCCTGGTTAACCAATCAGCGCCAAGGTTTTCTTTTCTCCACCAGTCATTAACATGCAATTTTTCTCGAGTGCTAGATCGTAGTGGCTCAATCGTAACAAAGATTGCATTTAACGTATCGTGTTTGACAGCATTCGTTACAGCGGTAATATAATGCAAAGGTTTTTACCGGTTACACGTTTTCCTGAGCTTCCCCAAATCTGATCACTTATTTTTTCTTTGCGGCTGCCTTCGGATTGGTGTAGAAATAACTTCGGTCAGCTGCAACTGTAAACAGCAGTCATGAGCAAATCATTCTAGTAAGTACTTTATATTTGTATGCGTTCTATCTCGAACGCCGTTCTGATTGGCTTCACTATGATCTATTCTGTTGTTGATAGCGAGTAGCTCAGCAGTGTGCGTTTGTTAACAAAATGGCGGCGCTTGTTTGTTTTTGCGTTTTGAGGTGTCTGTGAAGAGGATTTAGATAAAGTTTTGAACGACTGGTAGATTTATACTAAAATAATAAGCGTGATAGAAATCTAGAGCTCATAACCTAATTATTAAATAAAGTGGAAGAGAATGGAATATCTGTGCGGTAATTTTTAGGCCTTAATTAAGGCAAGTATTAAACGGAGCCTGGGTAAAAATTATTACACGCTTTTAAATTTGACCTTCTTACACATTTTCATATCAACCTACTAATGCGGCCGTGACTCGACATTCGTTCGACTCCATAATACCGCATTGTTTTAGCCTGTATCTGTCATTGATCTTTTATTTTTTTCTCGTTGTATTAAAAGAAACTGTGCTATTCATTTCACACTTTGATTAGTCGGTAATCTCTTTCGAAATTTGATTACTCTCTACTTGTGAAGTTTCGGTGCCAACCCGTTGCTTAATGCACAAAACAATTCATCTCGTGTTGTTTGGCGATCTTGGATCATTAATCAATGGATGCAACATCGCCAATCAGCCATCTTGTTCGCCTCGATTGCAAGATCGCAAAAGTCGATCTTCAATCGTTGCCTCTGAGGCTACGCGCTTGATCTTGTGCATTCTACAGATGCTTGGATCAATCGATAGCAGATCGTATAGAGATATCTTATCGCAGAAAGATCAATATATGATCGTCGCTTTAAATAATATCGTCAATGGATCTCTATTTCGCAGCTAGCGTACTTCGAGATGAGGCCCACTAGCGATACATTCACTGTTGTTGGTTCTTTGTTATACTTGAGACACATTCCGTCTAGACGGACTTGCGCGAGAGTTTTAGCGCGTACAGTCTGGTAATACGTCTCAGTATAAATAATGACACAAGAGCGATTACACGTCAAGACGAGCTATCTGCCTTAGTGCGTCTTGGCCGCGACGGGTCATCCGTCTGCATGTAAAAGACGAGCATCAGACGAATTATGCGTCCGGAGGTTTTAACGTGTCTGCAGCACTGACGTCAGGCAGAGGACAGATAATTCGGCGTCAGGGCTAACTATTTTCTTTTCTTGTGCAGCTCGAACCGATGCTTAGTTCGTCGTAGACGCATAAAACAGCAGACGCATGATCCATCTGGACGGATTAATGCGTCCCCAGTGTAAAGAATACAAATCACTGAAACTGATAAACTGGTTTCTCCTTTTTATAACTAGCTTTGTTCCAATGTATTGACTCTCTTGCTATTTCCTTTGTTTTGCAGAATGTATATTTCCTTACTCTATAACAACAGGTATCTTCTGTTTATGACAAGCTTTGTGTGGATCGATTGACTCTTGTTATTTTTCTGGTCTTGCAGAGTGCATATTTCCGTACTCTGTAACAATAGGTGTCTTCTGTTTATGACAAGCTTTGTGCCAATGTACTGACTCTTTTGTCATTTTTCTGATTTTACAGAGTATCAATTTTTCTTCCTCGTAAAATTTCGCTGGAGTGTCACACTGAGCTGTCGTCATCTTTGATATCAAGAAATGTTCTGTCTGTAAAGATCCCGAATGTTTAGTTGGAGTTTAGAAGATGTATATTCCACATTGAATAAGACATGATCTTCATAGTTAATTAAGTTCTTTATGCTTTGACATTGTTGTTGTTGTTGTTGTTGTTCTTCTTCTTCTTCTTCTTCTTCTTCTCCTTCCTCTTCTTCCTGCTCTTCTTCTTCGTTTTCGTCTTCTTCCATTTTCACGCATTTTCACGCTTGTTTAGCTGTACAGGTACTGATTTTATTCTTAAGTTACTTGCAGGACATACGAAACTTCAGCTGTTTACCGAGCACTAATCTGAATGCATCTTCAGTCAACTTCTTCGGGGAACTTGGGGACGTCATTGGCATCCAGTCCAGTTTGCTTGGAGTCGAAATGGCCGTACTTGGTGGCAAGCAAATGTCACGGGACATTTATTAGTAAAACATAGATATCTCTCTGATTAGGAAGAATCTCGATGTTGAGATCGTAAAGCCAATCACACAGCTGTTTGCAACCTGCTGTTAGAACCAAGCCCTCAGAGTTAATGTTGTAAAAATGCGACACTTGAGAATTATTCTTTTAACTATGTAAACTAGGTTGAACTGTTCAAATGCTATTGGCTGCAGACCATATATGACAAATAGCCTTTTAGTACAATCTTGGAGTTCTGCATGTAACTGCATGAGAAAAGGCCACAAATAAAATGACTTGCTCCTTGAGCGAAGTCCTGATCCACTTGATATAAAGATCTTGGTTAGAAGCAGGCCACCTCTCGCTCACCTCTCGCTCAATTCTTTAGCAGGGAAAAATCTCCTGCTACACAAGTAAGGGAAGATGCGAACCACAATGCTGTTATCGTAATTGGTACCATGGCAATTCAAGACCAGGATTGAAGTTGATCGAGTGTCCGTCTAATCCTCTGGTGATGACAATAAGGGAGTCTGTGAGGTTTGACCGGTAACTGAGAATTGGTAACACTCTTAACTGTCAGCTGGGAAATGACTCGATTTCTAGCTGACAGGTCAGATCTAAAATCTGCAAAAATTTACCGATAGCTGAGAAATCCCCGAAACTTTAACTGATAACTGATTTTCCAGCATCCCATCCAGACCCTCAGAAAATGATTGCAGTAAAAACCCGCGTGTAACAACCTATGTTTTTTTTTTTAACTCTGGCAAAATAGGTTTTTTTTATTTTGGGGAAATTATTGGCAATGTAGGCCAATTAAGTTCTTTATTTGTGTCTTACTTTCTGTGAAGGAGATATAGTTTTTAATTACCAGAAAAATAGTAAACTTGACTTTCGTCCTTAAATATATAGAATTTATTCACAAGTGTATTACGATAAGCATAAAACAAGTGATTACAAAATGTATATGTAGTGTTGTCTCTATAACAACAGTTCATAATTTAACTGTAACCTACATATAAGAACCTGCTCGATCTCGCTTGGCTAAACAGGTTCTTATATTTTTGGGTATTAAAATCATAGTGGGAAATTTCTGCCCGGAGGTTCTTGAAGTGCTTGGTTTTTACGCGAAGGTTAGCACAGTATCATTTCTAACTGAAAACACTGAAAGGACATCTGAATGGGAATGTTGCGAATGAATGCTAGCTGTCTACTATACTACTACAGCAACTTTATTTGCAGGTATTTTCAGACGTTTGCAGAGGCACCGTCGTTTCAGCACTGAATGACGTGGCTTACATGATGTTTAGTCAACCTCTATGACCTAAGTCACGGTACAGTCGTTCAAAAAATACCTTCCCTCCACTTCTCCCCATTCTTCTCTCATAGCGTACACTTGATCTATAAGTCTTCGGACTTCATCCCAGTTTAAATTACACAGTAAACATTCCAAAGCAACGATGGGAGCATACGGAAGAGTTCGTTTTGTGTTGCTATGCACAGTTTATATTTTAAAGCTGTCCAGTTATGACAATATCGTAATGGCTTCTACAATATCTCCCTCAGGTAAGCTGGATTTGGTAGTTCTCTTAACCAAGATCGAGAAGGAATGTGATGTGTCTTCCTGTTCGTATCATGTTATATCAATTTGATTTTCATACCTTCTACTCTCTGCAGTCTCACCTAATAACCCCTATCCGACTTCGAAACAGACTGCCAACTGTCTAGTGCTATGACAGAACATTTCCTAAACATAGGGGATGAAAGCGGGATGTGGATGGTCCTTTTTCCAGTGTTTTGAATGGCAGAGTCGAGTCACGAAAGGCGCACCAGTGAGAATTTTGGATTAAATTTTTCAAATTCATCTCTCGTAATCCTTCTTAATATTCCCAAACTCGGAAATATTCATCAAGTACTTTTACGAATTGGTGATTTCTAACATTTTGCGAAATGGAATATTTATGCCTGGGAGATACTGATTTTTGGTCGCTTGGAAAGGGGGAATAATGTTATTTATTCAAATCTACGGATATTTCATCTGCTTTGTAATAGCAAACCATAATTGTAAACCGATTTAATCCTATTGTGGGACTGCTGTCCCATTACAGTTTAACATCTCTTTCCTCTGCTAAGGAAGCCTGCGAATAGATTTCCAACCGGTTGTTGTTTAACAACGACTGAAACAACAGCCAGAAATCTGTTCGGGTGTGAATTGATCAATTGCGGAATCAGCGACAACAATGGCTCTCTAATGGCTATTCCGACAGTGCATTGTTAATAGAGGGAAATTGTTATAAAGCCCAGGCAAAGGAAGAAACAAAGATGACTAGATGGCTAGTTCGGATCTCAGTTAGAAGTAAACCATAGCCAAAAAATCGACCAAGAACTTATCACTTGTCGGGTTTCATAACCATTCCCTTTTATTAACTTTGAGGAAAGCAGACACTTTTTGGCGGCTTGAATCAAGTAAGGTCATTCCACGACCGCTGGAGTCATTCCAAGTAGTTGAGAACATAATAACACATTGAGGTCTTAATCTCTGTTTTGTGAGCGGCAGATAATATTTTGTGATATGTGGAACGCAGCCCGCAAATAGCTTTCAAATACAGAACATGAAAATGACGTTGAACAAGGTTGACTCGATCGGAAAATACGCAAATACGGTATCCAAGGAAGTTTAAGCATCGAATTAAGTCTCCATGCAGCTTTCAGACTAAATTGGTTTTAATCACAACGTAATGTTCAAAGTTCTCTTGAACAATTATTGAATTCGGTTTTCGTAATATCCACAATAATCATGGTTTTGGTAAGAGGCATTTAGCCTCGAGTGATAACACTTATCTCGCCTTGATTATTCTGGATATCAGACTGGTCTACGTAGCTAGCGGGATTTCGCGCGCGAGTGCTTTTGTTTTGGCGGCGAAGTCGTGGAGGGCTTAGTGAGGAGCACGGTATCGGTCTGTGTAAACGCATCCAAACACAGTATAAGACAACTAGACGCTGTGACGTCTTACTCGTTTAGAAAATGCATAAGTTTTACCAAGAAGAGATCAGAATAGTTGGGGAAAAACCTTAGGCCATCGTTAGGTATATACTTCTTACATTTTCAACAGAAACTTGGGCATTTCAACGCGAGCGATTTCTGATAAAATTTACTTCAAGACATTTTCATTGTCAAACATTTTCCATCTTCTTTCTTCCCTGCATAACAAAATACCTCGCGTGTCTGAACTTCCGATTATATCTAATCCTGTAACACTAAGTGTATCCTTTTTATGTTTCAAATGTCCTCTCCCATCTCTTTTGGCATCCCTGGAATCCAATTCGAGGTATTAAGTTTGCGGAGGCTCTCTTGAATCTATTCTAGTTGAAAAGTTATTATTTATTAGCTTCTTTTGATTCTTATGTCGCGGCTGCCTCTTATTATTTAACCACCGTTAATACAAAAGACAAAGGATGCGTTCCTTTGGGAGGATTCGGATCAGAATCACTGATACAAAATTACTCGGATCATCTTTTTGTTTTTAGTCAACGTGATAATGGAAGCAAAGTCTCTTACAAAATGAAAATCAAACCAAAAGAATTACAAGTAGTCGTGGCCGAGAACTGCCGTTTAAATTTTTATTAAATCCATTTTGAAATCACTGGTTATCCTTGCAATCTGATTGGCTCTCAATGGTGCGGTTTATTCACGAATCGCACTATTTTTTGCTCTAAATCGCATCTTTTTCTCAGCCATTGAGAATGGGACAGTAAAACAAAACAATCAATGAGATTTCAATATTAGTTTAAAGTAAACAATAAAATTTCAGGAAAATGAGAGGCAAAAAGCCATTGTGTGGAGAATTTAGCAACTACTATTGCTTTGTTGTTCTTGTTGTTTTTTTTTCCAAAAAAATTGACGAATGTAATTAATTACAGTTTCTAAATGACGATTATGAGCTCCTTCAGGCTGAACACCTACTTTAATGGAAGTTTCCAACTTTCAGTGTCCATTTTGACGAATATTTTGGCGATTTTTCTTCAACATCTGCTCAAAATCCGTATGATACCGAGTCCAGTAAAACATAAACAAACGAAAATCACACAGCAACAAATTCAGGGCCATCTCAAGAAGGTAGATGTTTCCTGGTTTCCGGTAGTTTCAAACGAAGCAACAAAAGAGCTCAACTCTGTCGCTGTGAATAAACATAGTCAAAATACACCCCGCGCCACAAAACAGTGGATGAATGAACGTCTTACGAAGCTGGTGCTAGTCCCGCCATCTTGGAAATATCTTGAAACAAATGGCGCCGCAAGAACTTGACAAGGTCCTGAGTATTGAGTCCTTCGCCGAGGTCACAAAAAGAAACGGAGATGATAACGAGCTGGACTCCCTTAAAATCATGCCATTAAACGGTATGAAAGAAAAAAAACGTACCACCCACTGCATCGTGCACTCGAGTTTCACAACTCAAAAGAAATCCATCGCAGAATTACGCAGGATGCACCTTCAAATTCCTTCTCCAAAGACAATGAAGTCTCAGCCTCAACCACAGAAGAAAGAAAGACCTTCCTTCATTGATTCAGGCGACGAGAATTGAACTTTATACCTGAAGTAGACTATTACCGTTCTCAGTTCAAAACCGCTTGTTTCTTTGTCATGCTCGGATGAGTTTTCGTCACATGACATCGTTTTGCATACTAAATGAGACGTAAAGGCGTTTCCGGTTCCGCTTTTTTTTTTTTAACAAACCGGCTACTGCAACAATACATCAAAAATCTAAAAATTAAGGCGGTAAAATTGTGCGATTTCAAAATGGATCTTATAAAGTGGCAATTGAACTGAGTGGAGTGCTATTTTGGTCTGAAATCATACTTGTGATTTCAAATCGAACTCGCGCTGCGCGCTCGTTCGATTTTGAAATCACGCGTATGATTTCAGACCAAATTGCACTCCACTCAGTTTAATTACCATTATGAATATAGTATTTTGGGGGGGGGGGAGGTGGGGGGGGGGAGGGTGCTCCTTTTTTGCTTCTCGTTTCATGAACTAAGGAATAAGGTGGACTGCCTGTAATCTAAGTATTTATGGCGGAAAATCCGAGCGTTATGTTACCTTATATTTCTTCCATGCCTTTTTTGCTTTCATGCTTTCGCGAAAAATGATTAATGTTCTGTGTTGGAATGCATGGTCGTCCATTTACCTCAACAGGGAGAAGGGCGTACATGTAAATGTGGCGGGGCTGCTCTTCGAAAAGTTGATTAACACGGCCACTTATAGCCAATGAACATTACTTCCGGCACAATTAATACACTACAATCGTGAGATCGTTCGTGAGTGTACGAAGCATGTTTCATCACCAAATACTGGGAGGTGGAAGTTTTGCGCTAAATTCGGCATGCATTTGATATTTGAACGTTTACAAAGAAACGGAGGAAGATTTTGACTCTGTAGAACCTCGACTTTCTTATGCACCGTTCAAGAATGTTCCACGGAAGCAGACCCAATTTTTTTGAAAGAAAAGGAAAAGAAAACCACTGCCGTGTTCTCTAAACAAAATGATTAAAATGACAAAAGTGAAATGCACGCGTATCATTATTCTTATTCGTACAGAAGCGAGAGTTAAGTAGCTAACCCTACCTAGCTAAACGAGACTGCTCAAATTTAAAAGGAAACATTTTTTGCGTACAGTAAACTTGGAAAATTTGCCTCACACAAAATCATGCGCATCATTTTTCATTTTGGGGAACATGCTCATGAGAAGGGCGAAATATCTATTTAACATTTTCCATTCTTTTCACGTAATTTATATGAAATTCTCAACGAACGAAATGTAATATTATTGGAGTTCATTGCCTGCGAGATTTCTTTCGATAAAGTCATAATTCAAGCCAAGAGTGTATCGTGTCGTTGAGAGGCTCGATCCTATACCGGCGAAATATTTATGAGTTAATTTGCATATTTATTTCGGCAAATTACATTTCTCTTCAAGCATTAAAACGCGCTTTGTCAAATTCGATATTTTAACATTTCCTCACAGTGTGTCACTGAATTACGATAGCGCCAATCTCGGTCCCAGGCATAACTTGCCGGGCCTTTGATTACGAGGTTGGCTCTGTAAAAAGGATCTGAGTGAAGAAGCCCGTGCTCAAGTAAACGTACTGAACAATGCCAGCAATCCAAGATAAGCGCTTTTGTCATTTTCACTCATGACTCATTTCGTTTTTGTTATTTGTCTCTACTGTTCAGAAAAGAAATGCAGTTTTGTCGTTACTGTAGCCAACTGATGTGTCCTTATTTACAGTGGATGGGTGTAAAAATTACACAGTCCTGAGTGAAGCAGACCGCGCTCAAGGACACATAGTGATCAACGCCAGCAATCATAGATGCGATAGGGATGACCTGGTACCAGGTTGGTATCGTTTCCAAGGAGCTGCCGGAGATCGGATGGCGGACAAATGTGTTCCCGAAAATCACTGCGGTACTCATGCTTCAGGTTGGCTTAATGGCTCACATCCGACAGTCGCTGAAGGTGTGGTAACTCGTAGAGTCTGTTATCACAATTATTGGTATTGGTATCACTGGTATCGGTCAAACGACTGCTGTTACTGGAGTAACAATATTAGAGTCAGGAACTGTGGAGCTTTCTTCGTGTATGAGTTACAAAAGCCACCTGGTTGTGATCTTCGTTACTGTGGTAACGGCAGCGCAGGTAAGTTGCCTTGTTTGCTTCTTTGAGTGTGTCAGTCAACAATCAGTCATCAAGCAGTCATCATCATCAATCATTAAGCAAAGTTTAAAACATTTTATAGAAGTAGTCCAGTGCCATCTTAACTTTTCGAATTTAAGGTCGCTCTGAAGCCCTCCGAATGAGAGTAAGGCTGTATCTTATCAATGTGAGCATAATTCTTACTGGTAATACGTAAAATATGCGTTTACAGAAGCTTCCATGTCACGCAATTCTTACCGTATTAGTAAAAATATTACAACCCCTTTTATCCTTTAGTTCTTTATCATTAACATCCAACATTTACATTGGAGAGCAGGAATGGCGCAGTGGTGAGAGCGCTCGCCGGCCCGGGTTCGATTCCAGCAAGATATCATCTGTGGGCTGAGTTTGTTGTTTGTTCTCGACATGCTCCGATGGTTTTTCTCCGGGTTCTCCGGTTTTCCTCTTTCCAGAA
Source organism: Orbicella faveolata (assembly GCF_042242905.1). Classification (NCBI taxonomy): domain Eukaryota; kingdom Metazoa; phylum Cnidaria; class Anthozoa; order Scleractinia; family Merulinidae; genus Orbicella; species Orbicella faveolata. The sequence continues at coordinate 11,266,747 of NW_028301578.1, read as the reverse complement.
AAACTAACATCTCCAAATTACAATTCGAAGAGGACAGAGGACCCGCGTGAAAACCAGCCAAGGCTGATGTGGCTTCCTCTCTAAATATCTGCTTTAATTATTTCTACGAATCACGGTATTTTTCTCTTGTCATTCTGTCATTAAAAGGTACCAAATGTACTCTCTCAACCCAACAGCGGACAACTTACGTACTGTCTAGTGTCTCTGTCTCTGTGCATTGTCGTTCAGAGTGAGACAAAAATTAGGGAGCCTAAGCAATGACGATGGCGACCCGGAGGACAACGCCTATTAAAAAGTGAATCTATATTTTACCCTGGAATTTCGCAATTGTTTAGATCTGTTCATTGCGCCAATCAACAGCAGAAGTTGCTCACACTAAATATGTAATGCCAGATTTCAATGCCATTAAGAATACGACAAGTTAGTTGTCGTCTTTTGCGTCCTCTAAAATATGCAGAACTTAGACCTTTCACGTTGCTGTTTTGCGGAGGATGGTTGAGACGTGCACAGCCATTGTTCTGCTTATTAAGCCTTTTGTTTGGTGGCGTTCTCGTTGTCGTTGCCGTGGTGGTTTCCCGTGGTTTTCTATAATAACCAAATGCAAATAATTAAATTCCAGCCACGTGGGGACGTCGACATCACACCTGTTTGAACAGCAAACAACAACAACAAAAAAAACTAGCGTGTCACTGGAATTCTTTTTTTCCTTTTAGACCCAATTTATATGGTCTCGGGTACCCGAGACAACCCTCCCCCGAGTTACCCTGGCTGAGGTAGCTTTTAGCTCATTTCTTTGGAAAATTCAACCAAGCGTTTACATTAGGATCGCAAAACCGTCCCAGGGAGCAGGGCAACTCGGGTGAGCGAGTTGTCTCGCCTCAGAGGTAAAAGTAACCCTGGCAAGCGGGACAACTTTTCTTCTTGCGAGCTTAACCGGGGCAACTCTCGGCGTGGCGAGTGTCATGAAATGCCTAAATTTAGGATTTAAAGCAGAAATTCGTATCAAAGAAGTGAAAATTAACTCGGCAAAACCCACTGTGATCGAATGACCGAGGGAAACGCAAAGAAAGAGGGATATGTGCCACCTTCATTATTCAAGAAAGGTTATGAATAATGATACAGGGTACCCGAGACCATGTAAATGGGGCCTTATAAGGTACCTCAATTAAAACACACCGGAATAACTAGCCGGTTGAAATTCAAATCCCTAGAGCTTAGCGTGTTTGCTTAAGAGATTGGCGAAAGTACGTGTGCAAACATGGTGGCCCATGAAGCCGACGTTCATCTTCGGTTTCTCAGACTACAATTATTTATAGATCTCCACTCCCCCCTGGATGGAAAGCTAGTTCACCGTTCACTGTTCATGTTTAATCACCATACCCATTCATCAGGATATTTTTTAAGCTCTCCTGCTTGCCAAACATTTATCAATCTTGACTCACTCGGTTTTGTTATTTGTCACTACTGTTCAATTAAGAAACGCAGTTTTGTCGTTACTGTAGCCAACTGATGTGTCCTTACTTATAGTGGATGGGTGTAACAATTACACAGTCCTGAGTGAAGCAGACCGCGCTCAAGGACACCTAGTGATCAACGCCAGCAATTATAGATGCGATAGGGATGACCTGGTATCAGGTTGGTATCGTTTCCAAGGAGCTGCTGGAGATCGGATGGCAGACACACTTGTTCCCAGACATCACTGCGGTACTCGCTATCCAGGTTGGCTTTCTGGTGCTCACCCGACAGTCGCTGAAGGTGTGGTCACTCGAAGTGTCTGTTTTTTCGCGTTAAACTTTTGGTGTAGCCGGTATCAAAATATCAGAATAAAGAACTGTGGTGGGTATTTCGTGTACGAGTTACTGAGGACGTATGGCTGCCCAGATCGGTATTGCGGTAACGGAATCGCAGGTACGTTTCTCAGGATTTTTTTCATTATTTCAGACAGCAGCCAAAACATCAAGTCGCTGTTATGATCTGACATGTTTTTATTGTCGTGGAACAGGTTAAATTGTATTCTTTTGCAGAAAAGGTGACTGTCGAAGCTGACCGCTTAACCCACTAAACTCCTGAGCCCCAAGGGAAAGGGGGTGGGGGGGGGGGGGGTGTTAAATATAAATGTGGCGGAGGCTCAAGAATTCACACCACACTTATCTAAACCATCAACAAAGTAGGGCGGCATTTCTCAATTTCTTTAAATGCGATCGTGAGAGAATACCTTTTATGGATATCAACATTGACTTTCTGCTCTCTACACCGTAATTATAATAAGCGATATAAAAATTCTTAATGGGCCATTTCCAAGTTTCCTTTTGCCTCTTTTTCAAAACGAGTCTTCGTGCAAAACCTCTCATCTGAAAGTCAGTTTTGTATTTTCATGAAAATTTGCGCATGAACGGTTTAGGCCGTCGATAGGTTTTTAATCCGAGGTAAAAGGCAACTAGGAAAATCCCTAAGTAACACGACATGGACACGCAGTCTTTGGTAACGAAAAGAAGTGACAGTTGCTTCCTTGAATGGCAGGGTCCGAAATTAACGGTCGTCCAGTCGTCAGAGACGACCAGAATTTAACACTGACGACCAAATCGCAGAACATGGTTGCCCATTGGACGACCATAATTCAAGCTCCCAGCCTCTTGAAGATGTGAACAGTTGCTAAAGACCTTAAAATTTATAATCTTGGGTCAAGATTTCTGTATGAGAAATGGAACAGTAAAATAGCCAGTCCATTCCTTACGATTCGCACACGAACGTTCGTTTACTCCGCCATCCTGTTTTGCATTTTACCGCTGAGCGGTAATGACCCAAACTCTTAGAAACTCCCGGATGTACATGCCATGTGCTTCTCTCAAAATGGCGGTATTTTAACACCTCCGACAAAACAAAGGGTGATGATTATAGAAAACAAAAAGAAGCACCAAAAGATTCGGAAGGCCAAGGAGAAAAGTAAGAAAACCCGAACGGAAGCCTCCGGGCCAAAAAAATCACGGCCTCGAAAATTTCAGCCGCAGTGGACAAAACACAAACAATCGTTGTATGTCATTCATTTTATTCAGCTGTACAATCGAATACTTCACTTTAATTTTATTAAGTTATGGCATGCCTCCTTTTATTGCTTGACGACTAGATTTCATCTCGGGCGCCTAGATCTGAAAAGATGGTTGTCCAATGGGCAACCTACTTCAAAAGTTAATTTCGGACCCTGAATGGAGCGATTTTTTTTGGATACTTTACCAAATGCACAATTGCTTTTAGTCACGGCAGGGTCAACTGTTCATTTAAATTATCTCTGCGTTCTTTTTTCGCACTGCAGTTTACACTTGTCCAGCGTTGACTGTACCAACAAATGGAATAAAATTTGGATGTCCAGAGAATACAACAATGTACAAAGATACTGTCTGTCAGTTCTCGTGTAATGATGGCTATATAGGGTCTGGTTCTCAAGCAAGGAGATGTCAACACGATGGAACTTGGAGTGGACAAGATTTTACTTGCCAAAGTAGGTATTACACGAGTTTGCCAATAGATACTTTGATGATGACAATTTTATGACGTCGACAATCAGAGAATTGAAAGCCACTATTAAAATTTAAAATTCGGGTAGAAGTTAACTGTAATAATGCATAATAACGCATCAACTACTATCTGCGAGCAAGGTGGGATGTCAGTTTAAGAGAAATAAACGTATAAGGACACTGTTTATTATTCGATGCAGTTTTTCCATTCTTCTTTTTGGCCGATGGCGCACCACGCGACTTGCGGATAACTGCCTGCAATTACGTAATAGCTTGCTCATGCACAGTACCATCTTAATGTGTTTTGCTGCAAATAATATTCTGCTCATGCGTAATTTTGTGTGAAAAAATCGGCGGTTCCCTGAGCTGTCAGAGAGAGAATTTTTAAAGAGTTTTTAGAAATATGAAAACAAACTTGGTGATCGGGGGATAAAACAATTATCGAACTCGGTTATCGCAATATGTCGTGATTTGTCAGTGGCGAGCGATATTTTGCTCAACCTCGTCCAATAAATGTTAATTATTCCTATTATTGTAGGAATAATATTCTGCGTCATCATATGCAGGAACACTTGCCTGTCAAGAACCCTAAACGCAGCTCTGCAGTGGTTCCTTCTGTCTCTGCAAAGTATAATGTTATTGCTACCTATCAACAATGTTGAGAATCTCCTCTTAACAAATCTGTGAAACATGTATAGCTACCTGTGGTATAAGTTTCTTTAATTCCACATCTTTTACTATTATCGTCATCAACTGTACGTACATAGAAACACGACTTTTAACCAATCGGCGCGCGTATTTTCTTAAGACTGTTTTCTAACAGAGTTTATAATATAGATAGGACCCTGAGCGCGCTCTGATTGGTCGAAAATCCATGTTTTATCAGAGTATAAAAATAGAAAAAGCGTATTGTGTTGTTTTTCCCCGCATTACCTCTATATCATAAAGCAAATGAAGAAGTTCCGGACATTTGAGAACACTCGAGAAATGTAGAAAACACTCGCCTGCGGCTCGTGTTTTGTACATTTCCCTCGTGTTCTCAAATGCCCTTCGTGTTTTATCACAGTGTAATACACGTTTTAGGCTTCTTTATTTGTTAAATAAATGATGAGAACTATACTACGCGAACAATTTAATGAGATAAATGCATGAGACGAAAAGATACATGAAAATCTGCTTTTTGGTCATTTTGTTGGACGTTAAAACCATAATGCTATACTTTACTGACCAAGCCGGAATATAAATCTCCTTAAGGTCATTCCGCTGAAATAGAACCTGCACTGAGATTTTTGTAAAACTTTGCCTATCGATTGTTTATATTATAGGAACTTAAATTTTGAAATAAAAATGAGGGGTCCCCATGTTCGTTTAGGACTAAAGCACCTTGTTTATACCCATATAAATCCTTACAATAGCACCATGATTGTAGTTACGATTGCTTGCTAAATTCACGTTTCCGACGATTCCTTTTTGTTCTACACTGAGAATTGGTCCATATTTATTTTGCACAGAGAAATTTATTACTTAACTCAAAACAACAGAAAAAAATGATAGGTCACCATACTCGTTTGCGAGAAAATGATGATTTACCTCTATGGCGAGGTCCAGCTGTAAAGAAAAAGCCGCCATTTTTAATGCGTGCGTGCTAATCACGCGTGAAATTATGCCCAGTAGGGATGCGCAATGCAACACTAAGGAATGACCTTAAACTGACGTTCAAAGCCAGTTATTGGTGAAATTATTCCAGGATTTTAATCGACAGTAGCGTGGATTACGCTGGCCGTTTTACAGGATGTAACTGGTTCCGCTATGTCATCAACACCAAATTGTTTGATGTTACTGCTGTCTCGCAGACCATCCACGTTGTTTACCTTATTTTTAGCTGTCACTTGCTCGAAGTTATCACCACCAACCAATGGCGAGCTATTAGGATGCAATACAGCAGAGATGTTATACAACACCGTATGCAGGTCTTCTTGTAAGGAAGGATTTGAAGCGAAAGGTTCAGTGGCTAGAAGATGTACAGAAAATGGAACTTGGAGTGGAACCGACCTTGTCTGCACAGGTAATTATTACTGTATTGTAATTATTGCTTATTCAAACTTTCAAGTGGTGTTCTATAACAAATTATGAGTGGTTGGTTTTCTATTCGCCGCTGCAAAATGCTGGTGATGTAACTCGCGCTCTAATTGGCTAGTTAGGCCGGTCGTTTTACACGAGGCTACGCAAATAGCGTCGCATACTTTTTGTTGGCTTAGTGTTAGACCAAAAAACTGGAAACGGCCGCAAAACGTGATCCAAACACTGAAGAATGTTTTAGAGAATTCAAGTTTAAGCGTGATAACTCGCGCCCTGATTGGCTATGCCGGTCGTTGTCCACCAGGCTATGTAAATATCGTTGCATACTTTTTGTTGGCTTGGTTTTGGATACAAAATAGAAAACGACCGCGTGTTGTTCACAAAACGAAATCCCAATACTTGAGCCAAAGTTGCGAAAATCTCGAATTTTAGCGTACAATTTAACAAATCGAATGTGGCCGTAGCGTGGTCTGTACTCTTATCGACAACGATATGCGTCGTCACAGTGGTCAAAATGTTGTGGACTTACGAGGCGCAGCCGAGTGAGTCCACAAGAAATTTTGACCACTGTGACGACGAATATTGTTGTCGGTAAGAGTACAGACAACGCTAGACCACATTCGACTTGTTTTTCTACCACAATATCAACGTCAAAGAAAATTATTTTTTCAGAGCGTGACCAAGAGCGTGACACATTGACGCGAGCAGCGTTGTCTGGATTCTTATCGACAATGGCAAATTAGCAAATCAGATATCGAGATTAGTGGCACTTGGGGTAAAAAAGTAAAATTTACACACTAACTCATTATTCTTTGATGAGCATACGCGTTTACCGTACACTAAAAGCCATCCCTCTTTTCTTTGTCCGTCGACGGGAAAATGGCCATTTGCTACAAGGCGAGAATTGCTTATCACAAAAAAAGTGCGCTGAAGATTATCTTAACGTCCATTGCTCAAATTGACTGCCTAAACTGAGCTATTTTGGTTTCGATCGACGTATATCTAAAAATCAACGCTATGTATATATGCAGAAAATATTTACAAGTTTCTGTTTATATACGGTATGCACATCCTTTTGGCCATCTTGGATCATTGATCGATACGAGATCGCCAATTTATCACTTTTACCACTATTAAAGATTGCTATTCGATCTTAAATTGTGGAGTGTTATTTCTTATGACTACTGTCGGTGACGAGTGATCCTATACATCAAGGCAGAAACGCATGGATCAATCGATACACGATCGTAAGATATCTCGATTAATCAAATCCGTGAAGGTCTTTCTTATATGAAGGACTTCATGTGAAGACCCTTGTGTAAGGAAGGGTCTCTATTTTAAGGCACCTATATAAAGGCCTTTGAATATACTGAAAGTCCTTTATTAGAGACCTTATTACATACGTCTAATAAATGTCCTTATGCAAAAGTACTTGTGCAAAGCTCCTTTTATAAGGATAGCTGTATCAAGGTCCCTGTTTGGTGGTCCTTGTATACAGTCCTAGGTCCTAGTATCAAGGCCTTTGTATACAGGTCCTTATACTAAAACATAATTGTATAAATAATCTTTGTGTAGAGTGCTTTCTGTTGAGGTCCTTGGGTAAATCCATTGTATTAATGTTGGTGTTGAGTATTTTAAGGTATTTGCGGTGCCGTTGAGGCCCAAGGAGCATCTATTTGAAGAAGGACACCTTTTAGACCGACAGAGGTGCTTGAATCCAGGATCAACTGAATACAACACGCTGTGAGCCCCATGTGTCAAAATGCAAATTCTTCTTACTAGTCTAAGCGTTATGCACTGATTAATTGGGAGAATTTTTCCTTTTCTAATGACCTGTATTCTGGAAAATATAATTTCATATGATGGTGCTCAACTCGGCAACAAGATTTTCGATGTACATAATACAATAGTAATACAGTAATTCAGGTTTTGTATAGGTAGTTTAATTAAGTATTATAGAAATCGGTTGTTTTCAATATGGGACTAGAGGCTAAATGAACTGTTGGGTTTTGGAGTTAGCTCCAGGCTTTTCATGTTTATGCCCTTCCATGCTGGTACTCTGTATTGAGAAATACAGTAATGATCACCCTTAGCTCGGGGCCTGGGGTGGAGAGGAGGGGGGCTGGTTAAGGAATCATATGAGGGTAGAGCATAGTTTGTAAACTTCCACTGGCGCAGGTAAATGATAGCCCTGTGATCAAGATAAGTGGTAAACCTGTGATCAAGGTAAGTGGTAAAGCTGTGATCAAGATAAGTGGTAAACCTGTGATCAAGATAAGTGGTAAACCTGTGCTCAAGATAAGTGGTAAACCTGTGATCAAGGTGAGTGGTAAGCCTGTGATAAAGGTAAGTGGTAAGGCTGTGATCAATGTAGGTGGTAAACTTGTGATCAAGGTAACTGTTAGACCTGTGATCAAGGTAAGTGGTAAACCTGTGATCAAGGTAAGTGGTAAACCTGTGATCAAGATAAGTGGCAAACCTGTGATCAAGATAAATGGTAAACCTGTGATCAAGGAAAGTGGCAAACCTGTAATCAAGCTGAGTGGTAAGCCTGTGATCAAGGTAAGTGGTTACCCTTTGATCAGCAATTTCTCAGTCATGCAGCTCATTCTTTTAAAGACCAACAGACTGAGAATCTGATAAAAAGTAAACTTATTGCAGTCTTGAGTTAGTGTTCAACGAAGGAGGCAACTTAATGAGTAATACAATCTATATAACCCAAAAATTACAAGGGGATGCTTTAACAAGCTGTTTATTTTACACCAGTTCTTCTAGCTACAAATAACAAATAACTGTTTACAACCGTGCACATGCTAACAATGTATTCTTCTGTTTACTTTGTGTTTACTTCCAGTTCTTCTGTATAATGCTACTCAGGCTCGTTTTCAGGTCTTTCAGCAGGGCCTGCGCTCGTGACGTCCTCCTCCGGGGGACCCTCCAGCACTTGCTCCTATGTCCCCGATGACATAAGCGAAAGAATCAACACACACCCTGCCCTGGTTATTGCTTTCAGACCAGTTCTTCAAGTCTTCGCCGAACCAGACCCTAAGCTCCATATAGGAGTGCAGATACAGCGGGTAGTCAAAGTTGGAGAAGGCCAGCTCGTCAGAATGCTTATCGTCCACTACGGGCATGGTGTACCACAATTCTGACCCGTGCTTTATAAACTGCTGCAGTGGAAATATCACGTTGTCGAGTCTGTCGGTAATGATGACGTTCAAAAGGTGTGCCTTAAAGGAGCTGTATCCATGGCAACCCCAGCGACTGTTGTAGGCGACGTCAGAGACGCATCATACCTCGCCGCTTCGGTAAACAAGCTTCAGGGCACCGACTAGCATGCCTTGCGCACCTCGGTATATCACGTGACCTGGACGGTTGTTTCTGGCCTCGAAACATACGGGATGGTGACCATAGTTGATTTGATACCAAGCAGCTTCGCCTTAAGAAAAATTCAAACAACAATCAGAACTTATTAAATAAGCTATGCCACAATATCGTAAAGAATTTTTCTGATGTACAAAATTACTTTCAAAGTGAAGAGTAGATAAGGAATTTTAAATGTAGAAATAACATTAACTCGGAAAAATATCCAAGTTCCGGATGGGATTTGAACCCACGACCCTCCGTGATCTAGCCGGACGCTCTAACCACTGAGCTACTGGAGCCTCTCTGGAGCCTCTGAACAAGGATGAAATGTGGGTCTTTGACTGGAACCGCATCGCGTGGTCACACAGCCAAATGATGACTTGGTACTCATGAAGTCACTAACTGCATGGCGCAGTCAGGGTGAGGAAGTTCAAAGATGCAACCAAACACCCTCCAAAGTGAGTATTATAAGGAACTTTAAATGTAGAAACAACATCAACGCGGAAAAAAACCAGACTGAAAAAAAAAAAAAAAGCGATGCGGTTCTAGTCAAAGACTCACACTTCACCCTTGCTTACCATAGAGTCTCCAGCAGCTCAATGGTAAGAGCGTCCAGCTGGATTACGAAGGGTCGTTGGTTCAAAGCCCATTTGGAACTCGATTTTTTTTTTCCAAATTGAAAAGAGAGTCTTAAGGTAGCGATGGAATCTCAGTTATTTGATGTTCGGCTATTCTCAGCTATCACTTAAAATTTTAGGCCACTTCTTAACTATCAGCTATTTAAGTCATTTTTTTTTTTTTTCAGCTCAAAGTTAAAATTTTGAACATTTTCAATTAGCAGTTGAAATCTATTCAGCTTCTCTAGATAGAAGACTCACAAAGAAGTAATATTAAACCGTCAATAAACTAAGGCTGTTACTACTCAAGAAGATTAACTAAAAAGGGATTCCTTATATGGAAAGGAAAATGCACGTTTTGTGTTCCTGTGCGGCAGAAAACGCAAACAAATGATTGCTATAATAATAAGAAAAAACCCTTCAGCCAAGGAAATGAGGCTTATTACCTAATATAGGAAAACGTTCCAACTGCAAATATATAATCTCTTGACAATAAATTTTGGATTGTATTTTTTACGTTGATCTACGTACAGAAAAGTAGAAGAGATTTTGAATTTTACGTAACCATCCGTCTTCTTGATGCAAGCCTTACTCACTTATGAGAGGTTTTCAAGATATCTAGTCATTGAAGTGAATGAAGAAAAAAATTGATATCTTGCAATTGTGATTGCTTACGAAACGTGGAAGAAAAGGCAAGGTCCACTGTAATTATAGAATGACGAATTTGTGAACACGTTTAAAAACACACCTTGAAATATCTGGTACAACAAGACTGCAAAAAGAGTATGCATGTTTTATCAAAGACGATGTCATTTTCGTGGGATGGGATATGGGTCGACTGGCGATATCTTCTCCTTTGTTTCAAGGAGGCCTTTGAATTAATGCGAGGACGAGTAGAAAATATCACAATAACTGGTTACGCAAAATTATTTACATAGGTTCTAATTTTCTTTATGAAATTAATAAGAATATTAAGTACTTGTCAAGATTGTTTACATAATGATTGATTTAATGGAAATAAACAATCTGTTGGAAAGAATTAAACAATTACCTGCCTGTATTTACCTGCTTTTCTTACAATGAAAGGCACAACTCTGATCCACTTTTTTGCTTTGAAAATTTCTATCGGTCGTGGGTGGTGGGTCGTAGGTAGTTGGTGCAACTCGTGGGTGATTTAAGAATTTGATTCTGTTGTTAGTCACTGTTTAGTTATTAGCGTAGCTCTGAACACAGTTTAACGTAGCGTGGTGCAGGCCCGCGGTGTTCCTCCTATTGGTAAGTGTTTTTACAAAGAAGTGTCGCGCACCCCCGTTAAAGTTACCTTTCGTTTATATAAACGACGCGATATGTTTTTACGCGATTGTTTCCCACCTACCGGATTTTGGTGTGTAACCCTTGTCACTTTAGCAAATATAAGCGTTCATTGTTAGTTCCGAAATATGTTCTCTAGGCACTTGCACACTGATGAATTGTGTGGGTGGGGTCGGTGGGGGAGGCGAAAGAAGTTGTCAAACTGGGATTGAGAGGAGAGGAGAAATTGTGCTGTGGTGCTCTCTCTACATTTTGAACCTTACTCTTAAAAACAAAACAGTTGTTACCGCCTCTGGAAATAGGGTTAATACCAGTTTGATGCTCTCTGTTTGAGCCTGATATGGCCATTTCCAAGTGGTTATATTTCTTTATACAGTGTCTATCAACCAATTAAACCTAAGCCATTTTCAAACCCTGCAAAAAGTTGCGTCTTATCATGCTTATCAAAATTTGCAGATAAGATAAAAAATTTATCGTGCATTTTTTGTTTAATTATAAGCCCTAAAGCTGTAATTAACGGTGTTTTAGCAGGTCATACTGTTGCTATGGTAACCTACCGTGTCACGAAAATGGTAACAACGTGCTCACCAATGATCGGGCACCTTTTGATGCCATGATTGTAGCAAGTGATAGAGTGGTTGTAACGACCCATCAAAATCTAAGTGCTGGAAACTGTTTTGAGCCACCTTAAGTGGTAACTTATAGGGTTTTAATGAAACTTGAGTAGTTCCTACATTAGTCCCCTTTAGAAGTTAAATTCAAATTTTCTCGCGAGCATCCCTGGCTTTTTCATATGGGAGCTTCCCCGGGTTCCAAATGTCTAAAAAGAAGTGATAGTGAAGGAGTGAAGGAGTGATGAGATGTAATCACTTCACCACTGCAACTTGGAAAATAATATTTTCTAAGTTAAAAAGGAAAACGCTAGCAAAGATACAAAAAATGTGAACAATTTTAAATAAGTCGCTCCCATCATGACAATACAAACAGGAAAAAGAATTCGCAGTCATCTTTACTGAGAAACACGGAATCAGACTCCTTACAACTACCACTAAAGGACAAACTCTCGATAATTTTTTTCATAATCGTGTTTCGTGCTTTCTCAAAGAACGTTCTTTCACAAGGCCGTAGTGTGTTCATATAACTCGGTCCTTCACGGCAATCAAGACAGCATTTTAGAGATTCCAGTTATATATTGGTCACGCTTTGCTTCGCACGAACAACAAATTGTCAATCAAGCGTTGCACAGTTTGTCTGAGTCTAGCGGTCGGTGGTGTTTTTAGCGCAAGCGTTGTGTTCTATTCAAGATATGGCTGAACTGTAAGGATAAGGAGAGAAATGAAAACATTGATTGTATTGTGCTTCTCGCTTTGCCTTGTGGGAGGTAGTGAAGGTATATGTCATACTTCATGCTTTGCTTTTAACGCATCCAATTTTGCATGGTTGCAGTGCTGTGTTATATAATCTCGACATGTTCTAAAGATTAAATCACTTTCCTTTTAAACTAAGTGAAGAAAGTTCAGACACAGCTTTCGAGGAACGGGTCTGATTTCTATTCACCCGTCCTCATTTCGTAATTTCAAATGTTCTAAACGATGACAAACATGGACTACCGCTAATACTATGATAAGCAAAATTTAGTGAGCCTCTCAGTAGACTGTTCAACGTGTGTCTAGAGAAACATCTGTTTTGGTTTCTCAATTCTTTGCATGCTTTTATATGCTGTAATTTCTCGCAAAACTGAGCTTGTTGCCACAACTTTCTGCAGATCTGTTTCAAAACTTGAGTTAAATTGCAACTCATTCCAATGATACTCGGATAAAGCTCTGTCTCGTAATAAATTCTAAGATTCATTTTCATATTGTTCGCGATACTTTTGCTTTCTCATAACCAGTGTCTGATTTCGAAATGAGTTTAATCATTTTTCTTCAATGTTTTCTTCACAATAAACCTGTAAGTTTACCGTAAGTAGGTGTTAAGTTTCCGCAACGAGGGCTAAAATATGACCTTAGACTCGGTAGAAAGAAGACAAAGAAAACACAACTTTGATCACATTGCAAGTTAATGTATATGAAACCTCTTGAATTTTAAACTGCGGAGAAAGATATGATGGCATGAATGATAATGAGGCCAACTCAAGCAGTAGTGAAAATAACACCCGATAAAAGTCATGTAGACAACTGCTTTAGTCGTCTACATAACTGCCATGATTATTCATACGTTGCCGTTCCCGGGCGAGGATAACACACGACATCTGGGTGGATACGCACGCAACATATCAACACAACATACCCTCGCCACCGTGTTACACCACACAACATCTTGCAACATATTCCAACGTGGGCAAGCATTTGAAAGAGGTACGCAACAGCTGCACTATATTGCCTGCGTTTGTCTGGGCCTAAGCGGCCATTGTGAAGTCCACAATAGCAATTTAATAAACGCTGGTAACAATATCTAAGACAAAAAAACAAGAACATTATATTGACATCTCTTCAATAAAGTTACCATTAAGGGCCGAACGTAACGACACTCGGTTTAAGTATTGAGCTTTAGCACTTCCATTTCCTTCGTAGCTTCCATGCTGTCGCGGGCAAACAAGTACTAGTTTGTATTTTAAGTCTTGTCGAGGTATTGAACAGGCACGAGAAACAGATGAAGGAAGAAAAAGCCGTTTCCTTCTTAGACAATGCTGGACTCTGAAAAAATAATCGAGCGGTCTCAGTCGGCAGTCGAGCGAGACCAAGCCAAACACAAAATTGGTCTTGAAATGTATAAGAAACTATTGCTTGGTCTCGAATTTAACAAACCCAATAAACAAAATGTTTATGAGATTAATTATTTTAAAAAATTCAATTTTTCTCAGTCTCAAAATAATTGTTCACACAGATTGATGTCAGGAATGCAACATCAAAGCATCACTTCTTAAAGTCATTTAAAATAAACACATAAGCTTAAGTATAACTCACTACAGCTCACGGCCAACTGTATCTCAGCTATAAGGTGGCTCCCACACTACATCAAACTGATTTGAGAAGCACCAACTACAGAGGACACAAATTCCTTTCATTCAAAACCCGAATCGAATGGCCTCCACTGTTGACCGCAACCGCAGGTTTTCTGAGCGTATTTTTCAACTCCTGCAATATTCAAGTCAACGTTCAACTTTTCGGCTCACAGGGCTGCTCTGATGGCCAAAACTGACTTGACTTTTCCAGCATTTTCTTTAAGATTTATAGATTTTGCCGTTCAATTCTGCTTTAGCTGTAAGTTTTTACTCCACGAGAAGCGAGTTTGACATGGGCGTGATTTTCTTAGGCCAATCACAATTCTTTGCTACGCATAGCAACCAATGGGAATGTGGCTTTATTTTGTACAGACAATAGATTACGTCAAGTTGCTATTTCCTTGTTTGCCAAAGTGGCCAAAGGCCGGCTTTCGAGTTATGTGAAAGATTTGGAAATAAAAAGGCTTTTTTCTGTAGCAGTTTGTTTCTTTATTATATAAAACAATTAGATTCTATGTTGCCGTGCCTCTGTTCAATAATAGATCACAGAAGACGTCAAAATGTGGTAAGAACACCAACCGGCTATCGTCTCGGGCGTTACTTTTTTGTTCTGTTGCCACATTTTGACGTCATCTATGATCTATCACTAAACAGACACACGGCAACATGGAATCTATTTGTTAAATAGAAGATATCGTTCCGACTATTAAACAATCATCTTCGTTACAAGCCATCGGCGAACTTGTGACTTCTACAAATCATCATGTCCATTCTCTTAGTATTTAATTAGCAAAATTCATTTCATCTTGTTTTGATCGACGCAATATTCTTCTTTCAAATCAAACCTTTGTAACTTGATCGCTTTATCATAACCTTCTTCTGGTGTTCACGATAACCATTACTGTTTAGTTTTAGTCTACAAAAGCTTTTGCAACACGGTATGTATATATGATCACGCAAATAAATCCAGTTGTTATTGTTGTGGTTTTTGTAGGTCAGAGCACCGCTACCCCAAGTGTGGCATCGTTCAGTCCAATAACATTCGTGGAATCGTCCGCTGCAACACTAAATGTGGGATCGCCCAGCGGCGAAATAAGTAGGGAGACGTCCAGCACAGGAAACACTCTGGAATCGTCAAGTGAAACAATCAATGTGGTATCGCCCAGCGGCACAATAGATGTGCCATTGTCTTACGTAACGGCATAGACATTAAATGCGGGATCCTCCACCGCAGGATCATTTACGACTGCTGCATTACATTCAGTGTCACATTCAGTAAAGCCATCGCAAGACACTACAGCACCCATCTCAACCACTGAGACCGACGTGGAACCAACGATAGCATCAACAGTAAAACCAACAATAACGTCTTCTATAAATGGGAAGTAATACCTATGGGTGAATGGTTACAACTGCGCTGAGTTCAGTTGCCTTATATTGTCTTCTAGATTCCACCGGAAAAAAGAGAGGTTTTGATTCGCCGATTCGACAAATGGATATTTTTATTCGCGATTCCACTAACCTAACTAACCATGTTTGCCTCTACCGGTCGCTAGGAAAACTTTATGACTGATGTTATTGATTAACACGCCAACTGATAGCCAATGTGTTATGTATGGTAGCCTAGGTAGCCTCGGTACTAGGGTGCACGTTAGCCTCGTTATGATGTATCTATAAGGAAGAATGACTTTCAAAATAAACGGTTATTTTGTTCTTGTGGTACGTTACTATCTACTTGTTGAAACACAATGAACATTACTTCCGGTGCGCGGTACTCCCGAGATCCTTCAGGATGTCAGCTTGGAAATGACTTGGTTTCTAGCTGACAGGTAAGATCTGAGATCTGCAAAAATTTACTGCAAGCTGAGAAATCACCGAAACTTTAACTGATAACTGATTTTCTAGCATCCCATCCAGACACTCGGAAAATGATTGCAGTAAAAACCCGCGTGTAAGGACCTATGTTTTTTGAACCTTAGCAAAATAGGTTGTTTTATTTTGGGGAAATTATTAGCAATATAGGCTAATTAAGTTCTTTATTTCTGTCTTACTTTCTATGAACGAGATATAGTTTTTAATTACCAGGAAAATAGTAAACTTGGGTTTGGTCCTTAAATATATAGAATTTATTTACAAGGGTAGTACAATAAGCATAACACAAGTGATTAAAAAATGTAGATGTAGTGTTGTCTCTATAACAAGAGTTCATAATTTAACTATAACCCACATAAAAGAACCTGCTTGATCTTGCTTGGCTAATCAGGTTCTTGTATTTTAGGGTATTAAAATCATAGTGGAAAATTTCTGGCCGCAGATTCTTAAAGCATTTGGTTCTTTACACGCGGGCTAGCACTGTATGATTTCTAACTGAAAACACTGAAAGGACATCTGAATGGGAGTATCGCGAATGAATGTTAGCAGAGTACTATACTACTACAGCAACTTTATTTGCAGGTATTCTCAGACGTTTGCAGATGCACCGTCGTTTCAGCACTGAATGACGTGGCTTGCATGATGTTTAGTCAACCTCTATGACCTAAGTCACGGTACAGTCGTTCTAAAAATACCTTTCTCCTCCTCTTCTCCCCATTCTTCTCTCACAGGCCTACACTTGATCTAAGTGTCCAAGCTTCATCCCAGTTTACATTACACAGTAAACATTCCAAAGCAACGATGGGAGCATACGGAAGAGTTCGTTTTGTGCTGCTCTGCACAGTTTATATTTTAAAGCTATCCAGTTATGACAACATCGTAATGGCTTCTACAATATCTCCTTCAGGTAAGCTGGATTTGGTGGTTCTCTTAACCAAGATCGAGAAGGAATGTCATGTGTCTTCCTGTTCGTATCATGTTATATCAATTTGATTTTCATACCTGAACTCTCTGCAGTCTCACCTAATAACCCCTACCCGACTTCGAAACAGACTGCACACTGCCTAGTGCTATGATAGAACAGCACTTTGTTTAACGACAGAACATTTCCTAAACATGGGGGATGAAAGCGGGATATGGATGGACCTTTCTCCAGTGTTTTGAATGGCAGAGTCGGGTCGCCAAAGGCGCACCAGTGAGAATTTTGGATTAAATTTTTCAGATTCATCTCTCGTAATCCTTCTTATATTGCCAAACTCGGAAATATTCATCAAGCACTTTTACGAATTGGTGATTCCTAGCATTTTGCGAAATCGAATATTTATGCCTGAGAGATACTGATTTTTGGTCGCTTGGAACGGGGGAAATAATGTTATTTATTCA
Source organism: Orbicella faveolata (assembly GCF_042242905.1). NCBI lineage: Eukaryota > Metazoa > Cnidaria > Anthozoa > Scleractinia > Merulinidae > Orbicella > Orbicella faveolata. The sequence continues at coordinate 11,249,603 of NW_028301578.1, read as the reverse complement.
AATCTACGGATATTTCATCTGCTTTTTAATAGCAAACCATAGTTGTAAACCGCTTTAATCTTATTGTGGGACTGCTGTCCCATTGCAGTACAACATCTTTTCTGCGAAAAGATTTCCGGCCGGCAACAGCCGGAAATCTGTTCGGGTTCGTAGATTGACCAAGTGTTAATTGAATCAGCGACAACAATGCCTCTCTAATGGCTATTCCGACAGTGCATTGTTAATAGAGGGAAATGTTTAGAAAGCCCAGGCAAACGAGCAAACAAATATGACAAGATTTATTTTGGAAGGTCCACGACTGTGCATAATATGCTTTGTTTTCATGAACCGAAACGTTTCTGTTGGTTAGTTCGGATCCCAATCGGAAGTAAACCATAGCCAAAAAAGCGACCAAAAAGTTATCACTTGTCGGGTTCCATAACCATTCCTCACCGACTATTATTAACTTTGAGGAAAGGAATAATTTTATGAGAAAAGGAATAATTGAAAAAATTACCAGACACCTTTTGACGGCTTGAATTAAGTAAGGTCATTCCAAGACCTCTGGAGTCATTCCAAGTAATTGAGGACATAATGATACATTGAGGTCTTAATATCTGCTGAGTGAGCAGCGGATAATATTTTGTGATCTGTGGAGCGCAGCTAAACAACTTTCAAATACGGAACATAAATATAACGTTGAACAAAGTTGACTCCGAAAATACCCAAATATCCAAGGAAGTTTTAGCATCGAATAAAGTCTCCAGGCAACTTTCAGACTAAATTGTTTTTAATCACAATGTTCAAAGTTCACTTGAACAATTATTGAATTCGGTTTTTCGTAATATCCACAATAATCATGGTTTTGGTAAGTGATTTCAGACTCAGAGGCTTTTAGCTTCGTGTGATAGCACTTATATAGCCTTGATTATTCTGGATATCAGACTGACCTACGTAGCTAGCGGGATTTCGCGCGCGAATGCTGTTGTTTTGGCGGCGAAGTCGTGGGGGGCTTAGTGAGGAGCACGGTATCGGCCTAGTGTAAACGCATGTAAACGCATTATAAGACAACTAGACGCTGTGACAACGTCTAACTCGTTTAGAAAATGTATAAGTTTCACCAAGAAGAGAAGAGTTGGGGAAAAACCTTGGGCCATCGTTGAGTATATACTTTTTTATGTTTTCAACAGAAACTTGGGCATTTCAACGCGAGCGGTTTCTGATAACATTTATTTCAAGCATTTTCACTGTCCAAACATTTCCCATTCTCTTTCTTCCCTGTATAACAAAATACCTCGCGTGTCTGAACTTCCGATTATGTCTAATCCTGTAATACTAAGGGTCTGTTCATCCTTTATTTGTTTCAAATGTCTTCTTCTTTCCCTTTTGGCATCCCTGGAATTCAATTCGAAGTATTATGTTTGCAGAGGGTGTCTCGCGTTGAAAGGTACTGTTTATTAGCTTCGTTTGATTCTTATGTCGCGGCTGCCGCTCATTTTATCATTATTTAACCACCGTCAATATAGAAGACAAAGGATGCGTTCCTTTGGGATGATTCAACAACAACAACAACAACAACAACAACAATTTATTGGTATTCCCATATAGATGGTGTTACCTTAATACAGAATCGCTAAATAGAAATTCAAAAACGAAACAAATTACAACAGCAACAAGAAAGAAAAATAAACATAGTTAGTTACAAGATTCTTCATTTTAAGTTCTAGGGTTACAAAGTTCTCTTATTTGTAGTGCTTCATATATAAAGTAACCTAGTTTTTTACAAATAAAAGTGTCAGCACTGTTAAATAGAAATATTGTTTTCTCTGTGTTATTAAAGGAATCAAATTTTGGATATTTCTTGATGATGTCACTTGTGACTTGTTGTTTAATATCAGAATCACTGATACAAAATTACTCGGAGTATCTTTTTATTTAGTCAACGTGATAATGGAAGCAAAGCCTCTTACAAAATGAGAATCAAACCAAAAGAATTCCAGGTAGTCGTGGCCGCCGAGAACTGCCGTTTTAATTTGAATATTGTATTTTTTTTTTCTGGGGATGGGGGGGGGGGGGGGGGAATAAGGAAAGGAAAGGAATAAGGTGGACTGCCTGTAATCTAAGTATTTATGGCGGAAAATCCGAGCGTTATGATATCTTATATTTTTTCCATGCACTTTTTGCTTTCATGCTTTCGCGACAAATGATTAATGTTCTGTGCTGGAATGCATGGTCGTCCATTTACCTCATCAGGGATAATACCGGAAATGCTTCATGCGTTTTCCTGTCAATAACATTTTCGATTATTTATTCTTTTAATGCAAGAAATCTTGTTTTTTCAATCGCGCATTTTTTAGGCAAGAACTTCGAAGCGCTATCCTCCAGCATGGTAGTAAATGTCACCATAACATCAGCTGAGGAGGTATCCCGTGCAACGACAACAACTGAAGGATTTTCCAGTGTTGTAACATCTATGGTATCGCCCGGCCCAACAATGACTGTGGGATCGCCTAAAAGATCATCAATTGCGGTACAGGCATCTATCCGTGCAGCCACACCGGGATCATCGGGTACAGCATCATTTACGTCTAGGGCATTACCCTCTGTACAAGTCAGCGTCGAGCCAAAGGCTGCCTCAACGTTGAAACTAACAACAACCTCTTCTGTAAATGGTAAGTAACAATTATGAGTGAATGGTTACTACTGCAGTGAGTTCGGTTGCCCAATTCTGTCTACTAGTTCCCATCGAAAAAAGGGAAACTGTGATTTGTACATTTAGATTTGACGAAAGGATAATTTTATTCACAATCCGATTAAGGCCATCCCCCTTTTTTTCTCCGTTTAGCGTCGCCTGACCGACCCAGATTTTCGCGTTTTCAAAAAAAAAAAAAACAAGTTACGCAGAAGGCATTGAAGGCAATGACACATTATTTCAAACAATTGTCACTTTAATCTGAAACATAAGCAATTTTTGCCTTACAGATTTTTAGTTTTTTCCTGTTCTCGTTTGATTTTAACAACGACGTCGACTTTTTCGTTCCTCCATTGCCACGATGTTGACTTTGTAACCACACCTTGTTGTTTCCAGGCTCCACGGATATTATGCTGAGGTACCGGGCTTCCTAGCTCCAGACTCCTCTTCTAATTGTATTTTTGTTTTTTGTTTTTTTTCCTTTTCCGACCGACCGACCCAAAATCAGAAAACGCATTCGACAATAAACGAAAAAAAAAAAAAGGGGGATGGCCTAATCTGCGATCAGGCGAGTTTTTTTACGCTCACCTTTACAGTCCGCTAGAAAAACTACGCCTGAGACATTTTCACTTTGACCGACTGGCATTGATTAACACGGCCACTAATAGCCAATGAACATTACTTCCGGCACAATATACTACAATCGTGAGATCGTTCGTGAGTGTACGCGCGGTTCGAAGCATGTTTCATCACCAAATACTGGGAGGTGGAGGTTTTGCGGTAAATTCAGTCTAGATTTGATACTTGGACGTTAACAAAGAAACGGAGGAAAATTCTAACTCTGTAGATCCTCGACTTTCTTGTGCACCGTTCAAGAATGTTACACGGAAGCAGATTCATTTTTTTGGAAGACAAGAAAAAGAAAACCACAGCCGTATACTCTAAACAAAATGATTAAAATGACAAAAGTGAAAATAATACTTATCGTTATTATTATTTGTAGAGAAGCGAGAGGTAACAAATTGTGGGCTAAACAAAATATGTTATTTGAAAAGGAGCATTATTACGCAGAAAATAAAGCGCACTGTTTTTATTTCGGGGAAAAAAAACCTCAAGAGAAGAGTGAACAGATTCAGTACGTTTTTAATTATTGTTTTTCTCAGCTCGTGAGCGGGCGGAGTTCGGCAACAAATCCTACAATTTGATTTGTTGCGGGAGCGGTCGGTAATCGTCAATCTTTTACCTTTTTCACTCTTCCATCGGAGATTACTCAACGTAAGTTTATCTCTATTCATTTTTAAATGGCAAGGAAAGTCGCAGTAAGTAAATTCAACTGAGTGTTTTGAAGTTGTGAGAGTTTGTTTGGCCGTTTGTAGCTCGACGCTATAATTGCGCGTAATCCTGTGTTTCTGTCGCCGCAAAATTTTAAGCAAACAATTCGTCAATTACAGTCGAGTTTACCTCTCTGAGCGTTGCTGTATTTAAGAGAATTTCTGTGGAATACACTTAACAAATTTCCTCGCTTTCTGTTATTCCATTTACGGTAGAAAAGTCTGATTTCCAGTGATTCGCGGTCGCAACGACTGACAGAAATTATTTTTTGTAGTACAACTATAAACTTTGCAGGAAATTTCACACTAGATAAAACAATTTTGGAGAACTTAACTGGTGAACTTGATGCAACTAACATAAAGAAGTTCGAAATAAATCTGTTCTTTAATAGATCTTTCTTTGTCTGGTATCAGAGTTACTCGCTCGTTCCCTCGTTAGATTTTTTTACGAATGGTTACGAAAGCCGATTTACGGCAGGAAAAAAAAAAAATGTGTTATTTGCCTGCTTACGGTCGGTCCGTATAGTGAAACACTGTGACCTCGGGCTTGAAAATGCAGAATTATTAAGACCTCCGGGTAACAGTTTTTCACTTTACGGAACTCCCAGCCGGCAAATATCACATTGACTGGAAATTTTAACATTTGTGCAAAGTATCACGTCGACTTTAAAAAAAGCCGTACATTATTTTTGTCATTTGTCACTCGTAACACACTCAGGTTTGTTATTTTTCACTACTGTTCAGTTAAGAAATGCAGTGCTGTTGTTACTGTAGCCAACTGATGTGTCCTTACTTACAGTGGGTGGATGTAACAATTACACGGACCTGAGTGAAGCAGACCGCGCCCAAGGACAAATAGTGATCAACGGCAACTATAGATGCGATTGGAACCTGGTAACAGGTTGGTATCGTTTCCAAGGAGCTACTGGAGATCGCATTGCGGACAAATGTGTTCCCATGCGTCACTGCGGTACTGCAATTCCAGGTTGGCTCAATGGCGCACACCCGACGATCGCCGAAGGTGTAGTCACTCGTAGAGTCTGTTTTTCCTCGTCAGACACCTGCTGTTACCGGTATAACAATGTCAGAATAAAGAACTGTGGCGCGTATTTCTTGTACCAATTTTCGAGGCCGTATCAATGCTATGCTGGGTATTGCGGTAATGCAAACGCAGGTAAGTTTCTCGGGATTTTTTAATTATTTCAGTGGGCAGCCAAAACATCAATTTTTCATTTAAATAAATAGGCAACACGTTTTTACTGTTGCGGAACAGGTTAAATTGATGGTTAAATTAATTGTATTCTTTTGGAGAAAAAGGTGATTGTCGAAAATCACTTTGCATACGAGACTCGAGAAAGTCTGCATGCAAACATGGTGGCCCATGAGGCCGACGTTCATCTCAGGTTTCTCAGGCTACAATTATTCATAGATTTCCACTCCCCCATAGATGGAGAGCTACTAATTCACCCAAGATAGTCCTCCAGCATTTAATCGCCACACCCATTTTTAACTCTCCTGCTACCTGCGTGCTGTACATCTATCACTTGTGACTTGCTCGGTTTTGTTATCTGTCAGTACTGTTCAGTTAAGCAACGTAATTCATCTTGTTACCGTAGCCAACTGATATGTCCTCATTTACAGTGGATGGGTGTAAAAATTATACAGTCCTGAGTGAAGCAGACCGCGCTCAAGGACACGTGGAGATCAACAACAATTTTAGATGCGATGCGCGAGACCTGGTACCAGGTTGGTATCGTTTCCAAGGAGCTGCGGGAGATCGGATGGCGGAGAAATGTGTTCCCATGAATCACTGCGGCAGTGATATGCCAGTTTGGCTTTCTGACCCACACCCGACAATCGCAGAAGGTGTGGTCATTCGTAACGTCTGTTTTCACTATTCAAACAAATGCTGTTTTTGGCGTTACAACATCAGAATAAAGAACTGTGGTGCGTATTTCGTATACGAGTTACTGGAGCCGCGTTCATGCTCAGCTCGGTATTGTGGCAACGGAATCGCAGGTAAGTTTCTCAGGATGTTTTTAATTATTTCAGTCAGCAGCCAAAACATCAAGTTACAGTAAGGATTTAAATTTGTTCAGGCAACACCTTTTTACTGTTGTGGAACAGGTTAAGGTTACACAACACCTTCGCGGTGCCCTTCAGAAAAAATTCGTATCAGCGTTAATTTTAAGGAAACTACCACAAACTATATGTCAATAGAAAGGCTATAAACTGTAAATTTCGGGAAAAATACCTACTATTTTGGCCGTGCCTTTGTGGAGAAGAAAGAAGATGGAAAATGGAAAACGACCGACTGTTATTCGGCCGAATTAATCTGGTATCAAACGCAGTGTTAATCAGAAAGCATCAATCTCTCAAAGCATGTCGGGGTTTTCCTGTATTCTTATTGGTCATCTTTTTATAGACCGGTGATTTACAGTATCGAATAATTTCCGACCCTGCTACGTTCGCGCCTGCCACAAGAGAAATGTTCCATATAAAAAGAAGAATCCTCGACACACTTTTGTTCTTCGATGTTAAGGAAATGTTCTGGCCAAATTTCGTGACAATCTACCAACTCTACATACCCTATTAATTCATTTAAAGAGATAGTACTCTCGCGAAAAACTATTGCAAGTTATCGCCGTTAAAGAGTGGTAAACATGTCACGCCTTTACTCGGATGTATGTCAACAGAATATGCCGCCAGCCAATGAAATCATGGCACCCCTAACGTTCACGGCAAGTGAAATGATTTTCGCGGGAATCCTAAGGCAAGAATGGTCTAATAGTCACGTTTTTCTTGTTGAACTTCACTGAGCGTGCATTTATAGAGACGTCTTCACCGCTCATGAGAACTAGGGAAAACCAAGAGGAATAAGCGTGGTACGAGTATGCACGATCCCTTACCGCTATTGGTCAAGGTTACCTTCTTGTCTTCCAGAAATTCCGTTTTTGTCTCCGGTCCTGGGACGCGTTTCTCGAAAGCCCCGGAAACTTTTCGGGCCCGTAAAGCCATTTTTAGTTCATCTGTATCTAAAAACGGAGAATAGTATACGCTTGAAACTTCTTGTATGAACAGAACCTCTGTTCATATTAAGAATATGTAAATAAAACAGCTCTGTAATCGTAAGGTTCGAGATTTTGCTATGGCTTTCCGGGCCCGAAAAGTTTCCGGGGCTTTCGAGAAACGGGCCCCTGGCTTCGATTTTTTCGCTGTCCAAGGGCTTTTCTCTTCCTTTTTTTAGCACGTTTCATGACCTCAATAAGGAGTGATAGATAGCAAAGAAGAACGAATTAATTCGAGAACACAACTGAGAAATAGCGTGTTACAAAATAATGCTAATAAGGCCCTTGTAATAAGAGCTGCCGGAGGAAGCAGTTTCGCGCAAAAGTTGTCTAGGCGCTATGAGGATTATATATGACACCTAACTGTTACTAAAAAAACTTTTTGTCTAAATACCTCAAGCGCGTTATAAAGTTTTACTCTCATTTTCTGGGAATGTTAGATTTTACAGCGGCCTTTTAGTTTTGCTTGAAAAGAAAACTGAGACAAAAGTAGCACTCTCAAGGTATTGTGTAACCTTAAATTAATGGTTAAATTAAGTGTATTCTTTTCGAGAAAAGGTGATTGTCGAAAACCATTTTTCATAAGTGTACTCTCTCAACCACAAAAGGCGGTTGTCGTGAACATTTGGCGTAAAACTTAACTTTCTTGTAAAAAAAGTGTTATGCGTTTCTTTGTCGTTCAAGTGAAACAAAAAAACAAAAGCCGAGTGTGAAAACATCTTCATTTGCAAAAGCCAAGTATGTTTTTGAAGTTCATTTTTTTCTTCTTAGAAGGCACCTAAAAGCACACTGACTCTGAATGACTATAAAGTTGGGTTAAATTCAAATCACTCTAATTTAGTGTGTTTGCTTTGGAGATTCGAGAAAGTCTGCCTTCAAACATGGTGGCCCATCAGTTCGACGTTCATCTCCGGTTTGTCTGACTACAATTATTTATAGATCTACACCCCCCCTTCCCCCCCCCCCCCCCTGTGCATGGAAAGCTAGTTCACCGAAAGTTACTCCTCCAGCAGTTAATCACCATTCTAATTCATCAGAATATTTTCTTAAACTTTCCTGCGTGCCGTACATTTATCACTCGTTACTCACTCCGTTTTGTTATTTGCCACAACTACTTAGTCAAGAAATGCAGTTTGTCGTTACTGTACACAACTGATGTGTCCTTACTTACAGTGGATGGATGTAAAAATTACACAGTCCTGAGTGAGGCAGATCGCGCTCAAGGACACATAGTGATCAACAGCAATTATAGATGCGATAGGGATGACCTGGTACCAGGTTGGTATCGTTTCCAAGGAGCTGCCGGAGATCAGATGGCGGACAAATGTGTTCCCGAAAATCACTGCGGTACTCACTACCCAGGTTGGCTTAATGGCACACACCCGACAGTCGCCGAAGGTGTGGTCACTCGTAGAGTCTGTTATCATAATAGCTTGTTAAACTCCTGCTGTGTTTGGCATGACAATATCAGAGTAAAGAACTGTGGTGCGTATTTCGTGTACGAGTTACCGAGGCCGCGTTACTGCTACACTCGGTATTGCGGTAACAGAATCGCAGGTAAGTTTCTCAGGATGTTTTCAATGGTTTCAGTCAGCAGTTAAAACATCAAGTTACAGTAAAGATTTAAATTTGTTCAGGCAACACGTTTTTACTGTTGCTGGACATTTTAAATTCATGGCTAAATTAATTAATTGCATTCTTTTGGAGAAAAGGTAATTATCGAAAACCACTTTGCATAAGACTTCCCCCTGTCAAGTAGTTTTCAAATTGATAATTATTTTTAACTTCCTTTTCTATAAATTTCTCTTTTGAACTTGTTGATGACCTATTCCGGGTTTCCAGCCTTTTTTGTAAATATTGATTCCTGAGTGTTTTCATTATAACTAATAATGCATTCTTGATGTGCGGCTGGGTTGCTGGTTCTTTTACTTTACACTTGTTATTGATTTCTTCTTTCTGCTGTATGTCGAAGAAAGGTGTATATTTTGTTGCCCATTGAAATGCTTCACGTAATAAAACATTGTTACAGGAATGCTTCAATCTTTGCCAGTAACTGAAGATTGATGTTTTTTTGTGGATGCTTAAAGGGTAACACCCAAGCTCTGCGCTATTATCTTTTATTCTAAGGCCTTATCCGTCCCATGGGGCAATGAGGAACGATGGTGATGATGATCTTCTATCCGCAAAATAAGCAGCACCTGTAAGGTTTAATTGCTTCTTGAGGATTACCTAATTGTTATAAACATCAGTCAATCTCGGCTAATTTTCTTGGCTTTAACTCAATAACTTTACTGTAACTTCGATAGTCGCAAAGCGCACGCCTTGTTTCATCAGTTAACAAAGTGCAAAGCAATGAATCTTTTACAAATACGGTCACATGGTACAAAACCTAGCAAGCTACGTACTGGAGAAACAACAAAGAAGCATCAAGTTTGACTGATAGAATGAAATAGTTTTATTCTGTGAACTGTCGTATCACAGGTTATAAAAGTTTTCTACTACTGTATTCCGCCACTATGTTTTGCTGATCATACCTGCCATCCCGCTCCACTCAATATAATGTTTATCCCGATCCGGCCTGGTTAGAGTTGCAGTTCTCCGCATAACGTCTTTAACCTGCGATTTGCTGTCTTTTATCGCACCGTCAATTTTAAAACGCGTCACGCCTGTCAAAATGAGCAAATCCCGCTCTTGTCGAAATATTTTTATCTCGCATCCTGCCATTGGAATTTCTGGCATCCCGCATCCCGTGTTCCTTTTTACTTCCATTCTGCATCCCACCAAAGCCATGTTGGACCCTCGTATCGGTTTTGCCAGTCAGCATTGCGGATTCTCTACCACGTGACCACTTGTTGCAAAGGGTCAGTTGGCTCATTTTAATTCTTGTCTATTTTTTTTCTTCAGTCGTGACTTGCCATGCGCTGCCCTCAACGCCCAATAGCCTGCGATATGGTTGCACTGGGAATTCATCAGCGTATCCACACGACACTATCTGTAGATTCTCATGTTTTGACGGCTATAAAGCCATTGGTTCTAACGAACGAAGATGCCAGCAGAATGGACTTTGGAGTGGAGGAGAGTTTTCTTGCCAGCGTAAGTACAAGGGAGGTTAAAGTAACTTCACTTATCAAATAGATTACTATCAAATTTTTTTTCTCTATTTATTCTCCATTTAGCTGTCACGTGCCCGAGGTTGTCACCGCCGTCTAATGGCGAGCTATTAGGATGCAATACAACAAAGATGTTATACAAAACCGTATGTAGGTTTTCTTGTAATGAAGGATTTGAAGCGAAAGGTTCAATGGTTAGAAGCTGTACAGAAAATGGAACTTGGAGTGCAACTGACGTTGTCTGCGAAGGTATTCATACAAATGGTTCAACATTGAAACCAGCAGGTCGTAAACGTAATGCATATATCATTAGAGATTTTTGGAAAAACAAGCGACCTTCCAATGCTTGCAAATTTAAAATTAGTGTTTTTGTCTACTTGTAGTTTTGTATTTGAATGACACTAATGCAGCCTGCTTGACCAATCAGGGCCAAGTTTTTCTCTTTCTCAAGCAATCCTTAACACGCGAGTTTTCTCGCGTGCTAGATCGCGGCACGGGCAACATGTTTTCTTGCGTTTCTCAGGGTTACGTGTTTGAGAGCATTCGTTACCGCGTTAACATTCATGTTTTCTCCTGTTACATATTTTCCCGTGCTTCCCCGAATCTGATTGGTTATTGTTTATTTGCGGCTGCCTTCGGATTGGTGTAGAAACAACATTTTTGGTCAACTACAACTACGGCAGTCATAAGTAAATCGTTCGAGAATGTACTTAGAAATATCAAATCCCGACATAAGGCTACCATCAGATTTTAGTATAAATTTACTAGCGTTCTATCACGAATGTCGTTCTCTTAATGGCTACGCTATTCACTATCTATTTGGCTTTAGTATAAATCTACTGACGTTTACCACGAATGACGCTCTCTGATTGGCTACGGCGCTACTCACTATCTATTCTGTTGAAGATAGTGAGTAGCGTAGCAGTGCGCGCTTGTTAACAAACTGGCAGCCGCTTCTTGGCGTTTTCGAAGTGTCCGTAAAGAGAATTTAGATAAAGTTTTGAACGACGAGTAGATTTATACTAAACAATTAGATTATTCGCTCTCAATTTCTATACGTAATAGTTGACTCGGGCTTCGCCCTCTTCAACGATGACGGGATAGAAATCTCGAGCTCATAATCTAATTGTTTGGTAGATAGTGAGTAGCCTAAGTTGTTAACAAACTGGCGGCCGCTTCTTTGTGTTTTCGAAGTGTCTGTCAAGAGGATTTAGATAAAGTTTTGAACGACTAGTAGATTTATACTAAAATAATAAGCGTCCGGTCATAAAAACCTCGAGCTCATAACGTAATTATTAGATATAATCCGAAAAGAATGGTATTCTTGTTGATTAATTTTAGGCCTTTCTTAAGGCAACTATTAAATTAGGCTTAGGCTCAAATCAATACACGCTTTTAAAACTGACCTTTTTAAACATTTTCGAATCAAATCAATGCCGTTACTCGGCATTTGTTCGACTTCATAGTATCGCACTGTTTTAACCTGCATCTGTAATCGAATTTTTCTCGTTGTATTATCTTAAAAACTCTGCTATTCACTTTATGTTTTGGATTAGTCGGTAATGTCTTCGTTTCGACATTTGATTATTTCTACTTGTGAGATCTCAGTGTCAACTCGATGCTAAATGCACAAAACAATTCATCTCATGTTGTTTGGCGATCTTGAATCATTAATCAGTGGATACAACATCGCCAAACAGCCATCTCGATTGCAAGATCGCAAAATTCGATCTTAAATCATAGAATCTGAGGCTACGCGGTTGATGTTATGCATTCTACAGATGCATAGATCAAGCGATATAAGATCATTGAGAGATATTAAATCGATGTACACGTGATCTCCGCTTTAAATAATATTGTCAATGGATCTCTATTTCGCAGCTTGCGTACTTCGAGATGAGGACCAGAGGCGATACGTTTACTGTAGTTGGCTCTTTGTTGTCAATTTTTATACTTGAGACACATTCCGTGTTAACGGACTTGCGCCAGAGTTTTAGCCCGCACGGTATGTTAATGCGTCTCAGTATAATGACAGACATTAGACCGATTACACGTTAACACGTACTAGTTGTACTATTTGTACCATTAATGCGTCTTGAATTCGGCGGATAATCCGTCTGCATGTCAAAGACAGATACCAGACGTATTATGAGTCCGGGTGTTATTACGTGTCTGCAGCACTGACGTCAGCCAAAGGACAGATAATTCGACGTTAAGGCCAATTATCTTCTTTTATTGTGCAACTCGAACAGATGCTTAGTTCTTCCTAGATGCATAAAACAGCACACGCATAATCCATATGGACGGATTGATGCGTCTCTAATGTAAAGAATACAAATCGCTGAAACTGATAAAACTGGTTTCTCCTTTGTATAACTAGCTTTGCCAATGTATTGACTCTCTTGTTATTTTTCTGGTTTTGCAGAGTGTATATTTGCTTACTCTATAACAACAGATACCTTTATGACAAGCTTTGTGTCGATGGATTGACTCTTGTATTTTCCTTGGTTTTGCAGAGTGTATATTTCCTTACTCTATAACAACAGGTACCTTCTGTTTATGACTAGATTTGTGTCGATGGATTGACTGTTGTTAATTACTTTTCTGGTTTTGCAGAGTGTATATTTCCTTACTCTATAGCAACAGGTATGTTCTGTTTATGACAAGCTTTGTATCAATGTATTGACTCTGTTGTTTTTCTGGTTTTGCAGAGTATCAAATTTCTTCCTCGTAAAGTGTCGTTGAAGTGTCACTTTCAGCTGTCGTCAGTTTTGATATCAAGAAATTTTCTGTCCTTAAAGATCCCGGATTTTTAGTTGGAGTTTTAAAAAATGCATATTCTACATTGAAGAAGACATTGGCTTCATAGTTAATTATGTTCTTGATGCTTTGACATTGTTAATGTTGTTGTTGTTCTTCTTCTTCTTCTTCTTCCTCTTCTTCCTCTTCTTTTTCTTCGTTTTCGTGTTCTTCAATTTTCACGTATTTTCACGCTTGTTTAACTGTACAGAAACTGATTTTATTCTTAAGGTATTTGCAGGACATTGTGAACTTCCGCTGTTCACCGAGCACCAATCTAAATGCATCTTCAGTCGACTTCTTCGAGGAAGACGTCATTGGCTCCCAGTCCAGTTTGCTTTGAGTCGTACCTGGGGGCAATTGTTACGGGACATTTACTAGTAAAACGTAGATTTTTCTCTGATTAGAAATAATCTCCATTTTGTGATCGCAGAGACAATTGTTAAGGTGTTTGTCAATCGTATAGGTGTTTCCCATTATCTGTAACCTGCTGTTAGAACCAAGCCCTTAGAGTTTAAGTTGTAAAGATGCGACGCTTGAAATTTCTTCAATAATGTAGGCTTACTTAAACGAGGTTGAGTTGTTCAAATGCTTTTGGCTGCGACACATATATGACAAGTAGTCTGTTATTAAAATCTTTGAGTTCTGTCTGTAACGCATGATCGAGTCAAGAACACAATAAAATTACTTGTTGCTGAGCGAAGTTCTGATCCACCTGATATAAATAAAGATCTCGGTTAGAAGCAGGGCACCTCTCGCTCACCGTGGAACCTAATTCCCAAGCAGCGAAAAGGTCCTTGTTAGACAAGTAATGGAAAATGCGAACCAAAATGCTGCTATGGTATTTGTGCCATGGAGATCCAAGACCAGGGTGAAATTGAGTGTCTGTCTGATCCTCTGGTGATGAGAATGAGGGACTGGATGAGGTTTGACTGATACGTGGGAATTGGTAAAACTTTTAACTGTCAGCTGACAAATGACTCGCTTTCTACCTGGCAGAGAGAGACCTGAGATCCGCAAAAATTACAGATAGCTGATAAATGGGCTAAAATATTAACTGATAACTGATAACTGGTTTTCCAACACCCCATACAGACCCTCGGAAAATGATTACAGTAAAATCCCGCGTGTAAGAACTTATTTTTGTGGTTACTGGCTTCTAGCCAGTCACCAATATATGTCATCATGTACGTTAGTAAGATAGTCCGTGACTTTTCGGATCTCACGAAGCGAGGCCGAAAACACCTCGAGATTTGCTCAGGTTCTTTTGATCGATTTTCACCTTTTTTGACCTTTTTTCACCTTTAAAACGCGAGTTTTAATAAAAATAACTACCTTTACTGTTTAAAATTGGTTTCGTTTTATTTGATATCACTATTGGAGTGAAAAAAAAAAAAAACATTTGCTAGCAGAAACGTAGCGTTACGGAGCATTACGAATGACTACGATCCCTAGCCCCTGACCGCCCGAAGGACATTGCAGACTCGTTTTCCCACGCTCTTACCACATGACGTGAAATTGTTTGGATAATCAGGTGAGTAACTGCAATGTTTTCTCAGTTTCTACCTTTCTTTCTCGTATAACCAGGCACAGCTTTCACCGATTGTGTCAAAGTGTTTTTCTCGAAGAATCTTGTAAGATTTTGAGCGGTTTCCGAAAGGTTTTGATTGGAAATACGATTGTTACGTGCCTTGAAAGCATTCATCGAGCAAATAAATGCACTTTCTCAAATTGATGTTTATTTCATTTCTCGTACCACCCGGAATTAGATGTAATGTTTGTTTCATTATAAATACTTGTTCCAATAACAAATGGAAACTGAAATATTCTACTAAGTCAGGATTCTTCGACAGGATTATAAAACGCTCTGCTGGCAAAAAGCCATCTGAACCAAGTCGATAACAGTCGATAAGATCTCTTCATACGGACTTTCTGGATTCTCTATTATTAAAATACTGACAGATCAGGAATGTTTGCTTCATATAAGCTCATATAAAGATAATTTCAGCGTCGTCAGTTCACCATCGTTTAAGCTTAAAAGGATAAAACTTCTACTATCTCTCAAGGATGTCATTGCTTTTGTGAAAAGCTCTTATGTAGCTCAAGTAATTGATGTCGCCGTCCGATACGAAACTGAAAGAAAAAAAATAAAAAAACACTTTGTGTTTGGCGACAAGACGGGACTAGCGAATCAAAGTTTCCCGCGTCCACTGCCGTTCCCTTCCTGGCCTTCTTCTCCTCTCATCGAGTATACGTGTCAAGCATTTAAATTTGTAAACAAATATTTTTCAATGAAACTCAAAGTCTGCAACTCTTTTTTGTTCCATTAATTGTGGTTATTGACTATCCAGTAACCACATGTCCTCTCAGAGGGCTTTTGTTTATAGTCTGGCAAAATAGGTTCTCGTATTTTGGGGTAGTTATTGGCGATTCAGCCAAGTAGGTTCTTAATTAGTTTCTTAATTTCTGTGAAGGAGATATAGTTGTAAATTACCAGAAGAATAAATAAACTTGGGTTTGGTCCTTAACTGCATGTATCTTATGAGATGTTTTGGTGTGCTGTATCGCGGTATATTTTTACGAGTTGTGCCGTATTTTGACGAGCCAAAATACAAACAACGAATAAAAATATACAGCGATACTACACACCAAAACATCTAATAAGAGATTTATTATCCAACTGCTGTAGTCAATAAATTTATTTATGAAAGGGGGAGAATGTGACAATTTTGCGTGCACGCGCCGACCTGTACGGCAAACAGGTTTTCTACTGTACAAATAACTGTACAAATAACTGTACAAATAACTGTACAAATAACTGTACAAATAACTGTACAAATAACTGTACAAATAACTGTACAAATAACTGTACAAATAACTGTACAAATAACTGTACAAATAACTGTACAATATCGCTGTATATTTGTACTGTTATTTGGACGGTATTCGCTGCAGTTGGATAATAAAGAGTATTTATTCACAACTGTATTATGAAAAGTCTAACACAACCGATTACAGAATGTAGATGTGGTGTTGTCTCTATAACAAGCGTTCATAATTTAACTGTAACCCATGTAACCTGCTTGTTCTTGCTTGGCTAAACAGGTCCTGTCATATTTTTGGATATCAAAATGGCAAAATTTCTGTCAGCAGGGTTCGTGAAGCACTGGCTTCTTACACGCGGGTTACTACTGTATCATTTCTGCCTGTAAGGACATCTGCATGACTCAGAGGGTCGCGAATAAATGTTAGCAGTCTACTATACTACTACAGCAACTTTATTTGCAGGTATTCTCAGAAGTTTTCAGAGGTTCCGTCGTTTCAGCACTGAATGACGTGGCTTGCACGATGTTTAGTCAACCTCTATGACCTAAGTCACGGTACCGTCGTTCTAAAAATACCTTTCCCCTCCACTTCTTCCCATTCTTCTCTCATAGCCCGCACTTGATCTAAATCCCAGTGAACACTGCACAGTGAACATTTCAAAGCAAAGATGGGAGCATACGGAGGAGTTCGTTTTGTGCTGCTATGCACAATCTATATTTTTAAGCTAGACAGTAATGACAACTTCGTAACGGCTTCTACATCATCTCAAGCGGGTAAGCTGGATTTTTTGCTTTTCTTAACAAAGATCGAGAGGGAATATGATCTGTATTGCTTTTCGTATCATGTGATATCAACTTGATCTGTACTCATTGCAGTCTCGTTTCATAATCCCTGACTTCGAGAGAAATACAGACTGCAAGTAGTGAGGGCTATGATAGAACATTGTTTTGTTTAATTAACGACAGGACATTTCCTAAACATAGAGATCACTTATGGATGGACTTTCTCAGTGATTTAAATTAAAGTCAACTCGCGAATAGCGCACCTTCAAGCAGTGAGGGCTATGATAGAACATCATTTTGTTTAGTTAACGACAGGACATTTTCTAAACATAGAGGATGAAAGGATCACTTATGGATGGACTTTCTCAGTGATTTAAATTAGAGTCAACTCGCGAATAGCGCACCTTGAAAACTTTGGTTTAAACTGTTCAAATTCAGCTCTCGTAATCCTTCCAATGCCCGGAAATATTCATCAAGAACTGTTTCGAATTGGTGAATCTTGGCATTTTGTGGAATCAGATACTTACGCCAGGGAGATATTAATTTTTGGTCACTTGAAAGTGGAAAATAATGTCAGTGATGCAAAACTACTGATTTTCCATCTGCTTTTTAATAACAAACTAGTTTTAAACCGCTTTAACCTGTATAAAGTGGACCCCATATTAAGCCATTTTGTCGCACAAAACCTGTAATAAGGGGAAATTTTCAAGGGCTTTTTACTTCTAAAAGCTCAGCTCAGATTCCTTTAACATTGTTCAGCGATGTCGTTTTAAAGCAAAGTAGATTATTCCAGATTGATCTTACACTGTGTTACACTGTGTTACAAAAAGGTTAATAATTAACTGTTATTGCCCAATATATTAGATCATGTTTAGTGAGTGTCCCAAGGGTGTCCGCTTAATACAGGTTTCACAGTAACATCTCTTTCCTTCTCTAAGGAAGCCTGCACAGATATCCGACCGGCTGTTGTTCAACACCGACTAAAACGACAGCCGGAAATCCTTCTGTAGATTGAACTGATGTGGAATCAGCGACAACAATGGCCCTCTGATGGCTATTTCAACGGAAAATTTTGATAGAGAGAAATGGTTATGAGGGTCGTACGGGGGTATTCTCGTGATGCGTGATTAGCTGATTTTATTTTCCGTGCAACGTGAATTTAGGAAATTATTCCTCGTGACTAGTGACCTGAAGGTTTGCTAGTGACCCGTGAAGAACCTGAATTATTTAACCGATATTCGCGATTTTACCACTCTATTCTACGTGATTTTCAGGCGCAGGTCCTCCGAATGGTTAAAGTCGTCTATCGAGAGTGACTTAGGTATGCGATTTGCAATATGGAGCCTTGACTTAGCCATTCGCGATTTTACTTTCTTCAAACACTGCTTTTAGTGTAAGAACAGGTATTTAAAAAGAGTCGGGAAAACGAAATTTTTATATCCGTGACCAGTGATTTTCCGTTCGTGAACCGTGTCAGAGACCCACCCTGTACGACCCTCGGTTATGTAGTTCAGCAAAGGAGCTAGACTGCAAGCAGTCTCTCTTTTGCTCGAAAATCCATGGGAAGAACGCAAAGAAGAACGCAACAGAAGTGAGCGGTAGTGAGCGTGCGAACTTGTCCACGATTGTGTATAATCTTATGTTTTGTTTATATGAACCACGTAAACGAAACGTTTCTTTTGGTTAGTTCGGGTCTCTATCGGAAATAAACGACTGTTGTTTTCCGTTCATGTGATCAAAGCCAAAAAAGCGAACAAGAACTTGTCATTGATTGGGCTCCATAACCATTCCCTTTTATTAACTGTGGACAGAGGAGTAATTACAGAAAAGGAATAATTAAAAAATTACCAGGCGCCTTTTGGCGGCTTGAATCAAGTAAGGTCATTGCAGGACCGCTGGAGTCATTCCATGTAATTGAGAACATAATAATACATTGAGGTCTTAATCTCTGTTTTGTGAGTCGCAGATAATATTTTGTGATCTGTGGAGCGCAGCCAAATAGCTTTCAAATACGGAACATGAAAATAACGTTGAACAGAGTTGACTCGGAAAATACACAAATATCCTCCATTCACCTTTCAGACTAAACTGGTTTTAAAATGGTTTTAATCACAACTAAATGTTCAAAGTTCTCTTCAACAATGTGTGTCACGCAACGCTCTCGCTCTTGGTGGGGGAGGGGGGGTGGGGGGGGGAGAAGCGTTGCGTGACATCCCAACGGCTGCGGAGGAGACTAGGAAAACCCGGGGGACTTAACATTCGGCAGCCTTTCTTATAATAATACCTTTTCCATCCCAAATGGTCCCAAGTTTTACAGTAATCAAAATACATTTTTGACTTTTTAAAAAAATGAAAATAATTTTTTAACTCGGTTTAAAGCAGTATGCTAATAGCTAGTCTGTTCAAGGCTCTCGGTCTGTGGCGACGATCGAAAAAGCGGGCGGGTGAAGAGCGGGGTCGTTATTAGTCGTCGACGGCGCAATCCTTGCGATGTTAGGGATATTTCAAGGTATTTTAGACACCGATAAAGGTTTGCTGATTCGACCGACAAACAACCATCGATGCCCTCGAGGTATAGTCAATCAATAAACCGATAATCGATATTAATCGATAACAATCGATATCAGTATCGATTGCCGATAGCAATCGATGAAAATGGATGAAGAAAAAAAGTTGTGAGTTATCGATTTCCGATAGTAATGGACAACGATTGATTCATCAGTTGGTATCGATTATTATCGATTGTTATCAGAAATTGTTTTTGTCCTTTTACAAGTTACATTGATAAAAGTTTGACAAAATTTGTCCATAATGGTTTTATCGAGTCAGTTTATCATAGCTGCGTATCTTTTACTATCATTGACAAAACAACAAGAACGGAAACAACTGGCAGAAATTTTTTGGGCTTTAGATCGTTCTTTGCTAGTTTACGACACGGGAAGAAGCTCAGCCTAGAGTAGCAGGGTAAGACCTTCCAGTCTCATTGTAGCATCGGTATTGCTGGTTTTCAGTGTCACGCAATTCAAAATAGATCAAAATAAAAATCAAAACCGGTCAAAAGATAAAGTCCACAATCTGGGAAATGAAAGAAGGTAAATATGCAAAGGCTCTCGCGGAGAAATTTTTTACCCAAATTTATAGAGATTTGTATGGAGACGCCATGCTGGTGCCCATCCGTATGGGCACCAACATGGCGGCCGGAAACCAACAGAAACATCTGTCACTGAGTTTTGCTACAAAAGCGTGAATTTGTCCCTCGAGGAACTCTAAAACATTAAAATAATACTTTTTCTAGGACATGAACTGTTCAGATAACCAAGTTCCCCGAAACAAGTCACTTTTTTAACCATCATGACAGCTCTCTAGGCCGTCATGTGAATGCCGCGTCACGCAAAAGCTTAGAAATTCAAGCGTAGTGTTTCACAAAACCAAGAACCCATTCGGAGCGAAAATTTGTATAAATATTAGGTTTAAACTGCTCTTATACATCATTTAAGTAAAATCTCAGGAAGATCAATGTTTTGTAGTTCGAATTTTGGTGACGTCATGTGAAAACCAGCTATTAAGATGAAGCAAAATAAACAACAGTCAGAGTTCTAGTGATTTCAATTATTTGCATCAGGAAACAAACGTAAGAATAGATCTCGGAGCAGGCCAAAAGGAAAATATTATCTAGTAGAACGCTGAAGATGAACATCTCGTGTCCAGGTATTATTTTACACAATAACAAAGCCATCTTTGAATAGTCCGGGTAGTTATTGTCGTTTATTTTAAATCGATAACAGCAGATATTCTTGGAGATAGGAATTATCGATTGTTATAGATTTTGCCAATCGATAGCAATCGATAAAGACATTTTTCTGTAAGTTATCGATTGTTATCGATTGCCGATATCAATCGATAGCAATCGGCGATAGATATAGATTGATTTCCGATATCGATTTTTATCGATTGACTACGCCTGGATGCCCAACAATATCTTGTTTTCTCGAGGAATCGTGTTGGCATTGAATTTTCGAAGTAATTATACCATCGACAAAATAAACTAAAGTTTGATTTATTGTCTATTTAACAAATCGAATGTGGTTTAGCGTGGTCTGTAATCTTATCGACAACGATACGCGTGATCACAGTGGTCAAAATGTTGTGGACTCTCGAGGCGCAGCCGAGTGAGTCCACAGCAAATTTTGACCCCTGTAATGACCCGTATCGTTGTCGATAAGAGTAAAGACCACGCTAAACCACATTTCTATTTGTTTTTTACCACAATATCAACGTCAAAGAAAATGATTTTGTTTTTTTTAAAGCGCGAGCTGAAAAAGGCATTGCGTGACACAATGACGCGAGCTGCGTTGTCTGGACTTGTATCGACAATGGCAAATTAGCCGATCAGATTGCCAGATTAGTAGCCATTGTGGTAAAAATTAAATTGTTCTGTATTTGCTTTTGCCTTAGCTTTAGGAACCTCGTGCAAGTCTCCATGCCTTTTGGTGTCAACTGGAACGGAAATAATAGCTTTGGATTACAATAGTACCACAGTTTACCCAGTCATCTCCAATTTAACACTCGCTGACAACATAGATATCCATTTCAGTTTGGGTTACATATTTTGGAGTGATTCAACAGAATTTAACATCAAGCGAACTAACATTAATGGAACAAATATTACTGTTACACACAATAACACAGGAAATATTGGTGGATTGGCAGTAGAATGGATTTCGTTGCAATTGTACTGGACCGATGAAGATTATAATAGGATATCGGTGTCAGATCTGGACGGAAATAACATACGTATTCTGGTTTCTTCGACTCTTGATGAGCCTAGAGGAATTGCTGTGGATCCTTACCATGGGTAAGTTTACAGCCAGTATTTTTTCCTTCCCCACGATATAGAATATTAGAAAGTGAATCGAGGGTAAAACATTTGGGGAAAATGAGAAGAGGAAAAACAACCGGGCCTGGGAACGAAATGCCGTCATGCCTTGCGAAGCAGTGAAGATTATTCATGTTTTGATAAGACTTGTATCTTTTTGCATACAAAACTGGTAGCAAGTGGGACTGCAAGATTGGTTTCCCTAAGGAAAGTTTTGTATTGCCACTTGTTTCTAACTTTGAGGAGTGCTAGGCGATGATCAACGCAAGAGTGATTTGAGTAAATTTCTATGTAATTAATTAGCCTATTCGGTTGAGTTTTTAACAAAAGATTCCCCATAAACAAGTCTCAGCCAGAAGGCGGCACCTTGCAGTTTCTTCATTTAAGAAACAGCTTACGACAATAATATGATATGAAGACATGATTGATCAATTAATCAATTGGAATTTAAGCCTAAAAAATATTCAGGTTTGCACGGGGTTCGAACCCATGACCTCTGCGATACCGGTGCAGTGCTCTATCAACTGAGCTATCAAGCCAATTGGGAGCTGGTCACGTTGTGAGTTCATAAAACACCCGTAGATGATGAAGAATGCAAGTGAATGTATGGAAGAACATAATTTGAAAGAGAAGAAGAATTGACTGGTCATCGCAGTTATACATAACTTTTACAGTTGTGCAGGATTATTATGAGCGCTACACTGAGCTCGAGTCCCTTGGTCTTGTGATTGGTTGATGCAATGTTTCTTATTCAACAGGTCAATGTTCTGGACGGACTGGGGACACATTCCAAAGATAGAGAGAGCCACTTTATCAGGCACGCAACGTGTTTCTATAGTAACGTCCAATCTTGTATGGCCATTCGCCATTGACCTTGACAGACGAAGCAGGCTTGTCTTCTGGGTGGATAGGTGGCTGGGCAGAGTAGAGTCTGTCGATTACCATGGCAACAACAGAAGAATACTCTTTCAGCAAAAAGGCGTCTCCTTTTATGGAGTGACCTTCTTCTCCTTTAATTTATTCACCTCAGCCTCTGATTGGCGTACTTTTTGGATTTACAAACTGAAGGCTAATGCCAATGGAACATTTGTGAGTAACATTAACTTCAAGAACATCTCAAAACAACTATTTGGGCTCGTATCTTATGACAGCTTCACGCAGTTACCAGGTATGCACGTTAATTAACTTTTAATTCTGAGCTCTCTTTATAATCCATCAAATCCTTTTTTTTTTTCACCCGCGATTCGTCTTAACTTTTCACGTGACGTAACCAATTGTAACTGTTAATTTATTGTAAACTTTTGGTACGCTCATTGGTTAAGTTTTCTCATCAGTAAGAGTACAGACACAAAAAGGAGGCCATCACTCGCGTTTGTTCAAAAAAAAAGTTAAAGTGAAAATCGCCAAAATCGCTCATGATGACTTTTAGTCCATAATAAATTTAACTATGGTCTGTCGATCCACAGCACTTTGACAATTTCCCGAAGTCAAATCAAAGCAGACTGGAGATGATCTTGAACTAAATTCAAAGAGATGAAAACAATGTTATGGCCCAATCTAATCTGGCGTCAGTTTGTTGATAATGTGATATCCTTTCCCGCATGTTTTGGCTGTTGATTGCGTCACAGATGGTAAAGCTCTGAGGATGCAGGGCAAGTTACCCCTCATCCTTTCCATCTCAAAGTAAATTACCATAATAAAAAAATGGATTGAGACTGATGAAATGTCTTTGAGCATTTTAAAGGGTGATGGGAAATATTACCGCGCCGGGGCTGTGATGAAAAGAAAAACGAGAATGATAGTTAGGCTTTCTGGTAAAGTGCCTTAAAGGCTCTCCCAAGGGTGGCTTCCGGCCAAAGTATCTTCTCATTGGTAATCCCATGGGGCTAAGTAACTTACACATGTGACCACTTGTGTTTTCAGCAATTTTTAAGGGAATTCCGACATTTTATCCGTGGTTTTTGAGTTCGGGTGCTCCGGAAATCCACGGGTCATCCATTATAAACAAGTATAATCCATTAATTTGTTTCGCTCGCAAGCGATTGGTCCAACCGTGGCACGTGACTAAATATGCTGGGAGTATCCAAGTAATATTCGCCAAAATTTCAAAACGCAAGTGTTGCGAAAATATTTGAAGGATAATAAACACGATAGCCTCCATTTGACTTCAAAAATATGCTCGAATATTTGTCCTTAATTGGACGTTTCTCTTTCTCGAAGCTCACGGTTTTTCGAGGGCTATCAGTTAAGTCCATGCACCAAATTCCGAACATATTTTCGCGCCAAATGGAGACACACTTACACACTTATTAATATACACTTTATTATTTTCAAATTATATTTTACAATAGCCTCCATTTGACGTCAAAAATAGACCATTGTTTACATGTAATCGGTAATTGTCAAAGTAATTTTGCCATCGACGTAACTAACCAAACTTCTGTTTGTTACTTTTTTTCAATTGTTTTCGTTGCATTTTCTGTTGCCTTAGCTTTGGGAGTCCCATGCAAGTCTCCATGTTTCCTAGTTGCAACTCCACAGGAAATAAAAGCGTTGGACTACAACAGCGCTACAACTTATCCAATCATCTCGAATTTAACGAGAGTTGGAGCAATAGATGTCCATTTCAACCTGGGTTACATATTTTGGAGTGACGTCACAGAAGGAAACATTAAGCGAGCTAACATCGATGGAACAAATATTACTTTACTCCACAATGGCATAGAAAGCGATGGCCTTGCGTTGGACTGGATGTCATCGCAGTTGTACTGGACTCATAGGAAAGGTGCGATATCGATATCAGACTTAGAAGGCAACAACAGACGTATTCTACATTCTTCAAAGAAATGGCGAGCTACTTATGGTGGTATTGTTCTTGATCCTGAGCGCAAGTAAGTTAAGCAATAGTGGCAAAATGTAATTAAAATTATAAGTAAGTTAAAGAAACTCGTTTTTCCTCTCTGTAATCAGCATACTGATTATGTTATTAAGAGTGTGTGCATGAGAAAACCAGGCAGAGGCTGGCAGAAGGTAATACAGCTCAAATCACCGATTTTGCTCAAACTTGGCTCAAATGTGGGTTTGCTGAGTGAATGATCGTGGCAAAAAAAGTAGGTCAAAATATTTTATTAATTCTTTAGTTAGGGCGAGCTCCTGCAAAAATGGCCATTTGACACTAATTTGTCCATATTTCATTAACCGTCTGGTTTAGTATTTCTTCAGCAAGAAAAGCCATGTGATAATGAAATCCAATGGATCATGTTCTACGACTATCAATCTAAAAGCACAGATATTCATTTCAACTAGACAATTTGATTTCTCTCCGTGGCTTCATCTTAAGTAAAGTGCGTATCTCACAATGTTGGGAATAACCTTTAATCGATGGCAATTACCTGCAATGGGCAAAACCAATTACGTATTATTCTAACGTGGATAGTAAGAGTAATCAATAAAGTTCTCGGAAAAGCCATAAAATCTTTGGGGACCTCAAAATTTTTTCTGTGCTGGTGTACTGCTTGCATCCTGCCTGGTTTTCTCATAGACGCACTCTTAATAATAGTCAAGAGGCCTTGTACCTAAGGTAGTCCCTCTTACGCGATTTCTAGACAACGCACCGTGTTCGTCCTCGTATGTTACTCGCGCGTTGCGTAAATGTTTTTGTGAAGGATTTGTTCATGCGTCGCTTCGTTTCAAAGCGAAGGAAGGAAACCTCCAACGTCTTTGGGATGCCTTCTTTTACTTGTATACAAATATTAAAGAAGCAAAGGAGCTTCTACCCTAGCTATATTTTAATACATTTCGAAACTTTAATAGGAGTTTAAATAACAGACTGATGTTTTCTGCCCAAACAATAATTAACTGAAGGAACTGCAGAGAAATGAGCAGCCAAACGAGTGCAAAGCGAAGGAACGCCCGAACACAACGCAACTGAACAAACGGATGGTCGAAAGTGCAGACAGACACTCGCTGCTCAAACACTGAACAAAAGGGAGTTTAAGCAACGACGCCAACGCCAAGGACAACGCCTATCAAAGAACGACGTTATATTCAACCCACGAATCTCGCAATAATTTACATTCGCTCAGTTTTTCTATCACTGTCAGAGATATTTTATGCGGAATATGTATGACAGCGTCAAAATTGGAAAAATAAATTTTAAAATTGGCCGTCGTATTTCACGTTCTCTAGAATACGCAGAACGTGGTTATTCCGTGTTGTTGTTTGTAAAAAAAAACAAAGAAATTAACAAAGAATTATAACGCATGCGTACAAAGCCATTGTACCCTTCGCCGTTGCCATTGTGGTTTGTTTATTTTTAAACTCCTTGAAACCGAATGAACGGTAAATGAATGAACAACCAAAGAAGCACAAAGCAAACAAAAGCCGAGTCGAATAGAAATTAAAGACGGCTGGGAGTGCAGAAAATATCTTTGCTATCAAACGTATTTTGAGAACCAAAACATATAAAACAACTTTTCTCCACATATCCCGCCATTTCGTCTCAGGTAATAACGAGAAAGCCGCTTGGACTGTCCACGCATCGCGCGTGTAACATCCTCTAAAGAACTGGGTACCATGTCTAAAAATAACTTAAGAGGGGTTACCTTGAGTATAAGGCCTATATGGGGAACTCACTCTCTTACCTTGATAACCTTTTGTAATAGTTCAAAGATGAACAAAATTAGCCCTTCCGTGACACGAGAGCATGATATGTAAGAGATTAAATCCAAAGTAATCACTCCCAAGTTATTTTAGACTTGAACCCAGTTCTGGCGCGGATAATTTCAACGATGCGCATTGCGCCATGTTTTCTAAGCCCTTCCGGATATCTTCCAAGTCGGGAGTGCGGAAGTGATCTAAAAATAACTTGGGAAGGATTGTCTTGTGAACGAGGCCTATATGAGAGTATAACTTTCTCTTACCTTTCATCCTCTTGTTTTTCAATACGACTAGTTGTTCCGTTATATGGTAGGGGTTTGCAAAAAGCAGACTCCATTCCGAAGAAAAAAATCTAGAGGAGTGACCCTCCTGTGTCCCCCCCTCCCCTTCCCCATCCCCGCAATCCCTTACGTCCCCACTTCGGCGCAGCAAGAGCAAGTCGTCTTTTGTAGACAGATATGTATTCGGTCATCTGTATTTTTCACTCATCGCAGGCTAATGTTCTGGATAGATTTGAACTCGAGAATCATGAGATCAACTTTAAACGGAACCAATCTTACTTCATTGGTAACCTATCTTAACTTGGCCCAAAGTATCGATCTCGACAGACGAAACAAACTTGTCTTTTGGGCGGATTCAGCAACGAACAGTATAGGATCTGTCCATTACTATGGAAACAACACAAGATTACTTTATCGCTACCGAAATTGGACATTGGGCTATTTATCTTTTTTTGGAATCGCGTTCTATTCATCGGATATTTTCATCACTGATCCGGCAAGACGCATGGTTTTTAAAGTGAACACCTCGAATGAAACATCGCCAACATATATCCCTGTGATGAATTATCAACCTATGGGGCTTGTACTATATGACAAGTCACGGCAACTTCCTGGTAAGTACTAACTACAGTAGAAACCCAAGAACCTACATTTTTTGAAGCCTGGCAAATAAGTTCTCGTATTTTGGCGTAGTTATTGGCAATTTAGGCCTACTAGGTTCGTATTAGGTTCCTAATTTCTATGACGGAGATTTATTTTTTGATTACCAGAGAAATAAATAAACTTGGGTTTGGTCCTTAAATATACAGTATTTATTGACAACTGTATTACGACAAGCCCATTACAACTGATTACAGAATGTAGATGTAGTGTTGTCTCTATAGAAACAGTTCATAATTTAACTGTAACCGGCATATAAGAACCTGCTTGATCTTGCTTGACTCAACAGGTGCTTATATTCGATCTTCATAAAAAACAGAAAAATACTCTTAAATTGCCTTCCCTCAATTCCCTCTCTGTTGTTTTCCTGTCGTTTTCCAAGAGAGTAAAAAGGGTAAGAAAGTTAATCCCCCATACAGGCCTTTTCCCCAAGATACTTATCCTCGAGGTATTAAGTTTAGATCACTCCTGGTTTCAGAGATCTCAGAAACATCTAGAATAATCAATCCGGGGACACGGACTTTGTTCACGTGAACAGCCCAAGCGGGGTTACACGAATTTTCATTTTATGGATTACCTTGGGTACACGGGGGACTACCTCTCTTATTCTTCTCCCATCTTTCTTTTGTACGTTCATAGGGCTATTTTAAAGCGATTTTAGCGAGTCTTCGCACAGTGACAACGAAACTTGAAGAAACGCTGAAAACGCTCAAAATTTGCCCTGTGAATACACAGACGACAAGTAAACCATTAATAATCGTAATAACTTAAATAAGAAATATGAATTATTGACCAACAGTAAGGTCAAGATGGCTGAATGTTGTCCATTCTCTTTTTTTTGTTTTCATGGACCGAAACGGAGTCCAGGTCCATAAACGCCGAAAAAAAAAAAAAAAAGAATAAGGCCAATATCCTCCCATCTTGACCTCACGATTGGTCAGTTAAGCAATAGAGCATTTTTTCCGTGTTTACATAACCTCATCTAAACACGAGGAGGATTGGGAGAATTCGAGACAGTTATGCAAACCCGAGCACAACTTTCGAGAATTCTCCCAGCGGAAAAAGTGCTCCTTTGCTTTTATAAAATAATTCTCAAGAATACGCGCGAATCTAAAACGTCACAACCGTGTTTACATACTCTCATCTAAACACACTTATCGACCAATGACAGTGCGCGCCCTCATTTCTTATTCAGATTTACTTGCTTACTTAGCGGGCAACATAGCAGCATATCTTCCCCGCTCGGGTAGCCAATCACAGCGCAGGATGTGGCTCATCTTGCCCGCTCACGAAACTGGCCATAAATCTTCTTCATAACTCGTTCTTAATTTAAGCTCCAAGAGTACTCCTATTAATAAACCCGTAATATTTCGACACTCACACCAAAAGCTCGGGATGGCTTGTGCGCTCATATGATTATGTAAATGACAGAGACAAAACAAAGGTTTGTTTTGACATTGTAGTGATCACGTGTCCAGCGTTTCCGGCACCGTCTAATGGGATAAGATTTGGATGCTCGGGGAGTGCGACAGAGTACTCTTATGATACAGTCTGTCAATTCGCGTGTAACAGCGGCTATATAGGGTCTGGGTCTCAAGCAAGGAGATGTCAACACAATGGAACTTGGAGCGGACAAGAGTTCACCTGCCAGAGTAAGTTTGCAAAATAAACTTAGCGATAATTAATTGAATTAAAGGGATACCAACTCGGCAATTATGCTGCATTGTTAGTTAAAACATTGGCTAGAATTACGGCTTAGCACTTTCGCTGTCACACAAAGAGCTCCCAACATCAGTATGAAATGTTAATTGAATTGTCGAAGACTGAAAGAGCAATTTTTACTAGAACTATTATTTAGAGGTTTTAGGTTTTAAGACCCGACGACAGAATTTGCAAACGTCTGCAGCCTTTTTCAGTTTTAAATCACAACCTTATACATGGATATGCGTAATACATTACAAGACCGGTTGTAAAGCTTACGTGCACTTTTATAGCAATTGTTTATAAGACTAGACAGAGTCTAGACAATTAGGTTTCGTGATAGCGTTCCTTAATTAAATTGAAGAATATAAAAGCAGAAACCGACACAACATGGGATACTCTATCCGTAGGGTCAGGGACCTTTTTTTCATTCAAAAAGGAGGAACAATTGATCCCGATGGTCTGAACTTCCGCGAAGAAACATATTAATTGTTTCCTTTTGTTATGTTATTTCATTGTTTTATTTTATGGTATGCTTATCTTTAATTTACATTGTCAATTAGTTTTACGTACTTCCAGTATTACGAAAATATGCTACATAAAAACACGTCCCAATGTGAAATTCTCATTGTACCTGAAGAAGGCTGGCTTGGCCAGCCGAAATATAATAGTACACCTTCAAAAAATCATCCTACGTTGTGTCAGTTTCTGCTTTTATATTCTTCATGTTAAATGTGAAGCCGATTAGATCACTATTGATCCAACGTATACCAGCAGGATCATCGTGTCGTTTGCTCACTTAAACAGTCTATACTTAATTAAAGAATCGTTCGACTTTCTCGGTAACGATCGCAGCAAATGGAAGACCATCCTTTATGACTTACTACTCACAAAATGCAGAAATGAGAGTCCCTTTTAAGGCTTGTAGCTAAAATGTCAGCCAACTTTTAGGATGTGTAAAACAGCAAAATATCAGTCAGTGTAGATTGATATATGCTAAGCCAGTGGATAGTGCTTTTCGCGCATTCTGATTGGCTACTCAAACTCTGAATAGTGTTTCAGTACTATCCCGAGCCCGCGAGAGTCGTAAGCAAAATGGTTTTCCTATTGTAACAAAAAATGTAATTTCTGACGGTTGAGGGACGAATTAAGCAGAAATTGTCGTTCTGACGGCGCGATAGAGAGACTCGCAGTGAATCACGGCATGCTTAACTACTATTTACGGTTTTGGCGGGAGATTTAAGTCATTTTAGGTTGGTCGATCAGTCGTAGTGTTTGTCCACTTTTTTATGATTAAACTTCTTTTTGAACAAGTTATGTAACTAATTTTAAAATACCTTTTCCTCGAGGTTTTGTCCTGCTGTATTAGATGAGGAATACTTTTTCACATATTTTTTGGCCACATATCAGCCTAGCCTCATATAAAGAGTGGTTTTCCAGTGTATTTTGTATCTGACGTAGTACGGGTTCTAATTCTTAGAACCAATAGTTAAAATTTGTGAGGATACCATAGGATACATTTTCATCAGATGACGGACTGGCACATCCTCAATGAACTCTTCTCGTTGAATGTCTCGAGTGAGAGTAGTCAGAATTAAAAAAAATTAATAGTCCTAGCTATCAAACAGCTGTCCCTACTAACACAAAGAAAACTACAAAATTCGGTTTTGCATCATTTACAATTGCAAGTACGGTTTTATTATTTCTAGTTATCGGCGAAAACCGACTCAAAATGATTTGTTTACTTAAGCTTATTGCAATTTAAGTTTACAACAACTTCAACAAAGCGATTGGTTAGAGGTTAGCGAAATTAAAATAATGGAATTTATTAATTGTCTTACAGCATGGCTTTCAATCAATAAGACTTTACAACTCCTTTTTGCAGCCTTTTGAGTCAATTTTTACGGATATTTTACCGTACTGGCTTGGTATATATACTAGAACAATTACTTTTCTCCGTGTCGGTGGCTAGTGGTGGATAGTTACCTCGTCGCTTCGCGGCTCGGAAGATATCCTCCACTAGCCACCTCCTCCACTACGGGGAATAATTATTAAGTATTTTATTTTGATATCAATTTGCATATTATAGAGAGAGAAATATGAAATCCCCTACAATAAGTAAATGTAAATTTTCCGCGACCGTAGCTAATTAGAATGACCTCAATTTAAGTGGCTGTGTGCAGCAGTTACAAAGTGCTAAATGGAGGAGATCGCACTCAAAGAAACACATTGCAGAATAGTCCAAGATGCGATGGGAAGGACCTGCCACCAGGTTGGTATCGCTTTCAAGGAGCTGCAGGATATCGGATGGCGGACAAATGTATTCCCATGTTTCGCTGCGGTACTGATGCTCCAGGTTGGCTTTCTGGTACACACCCGACAGTCGCCGAAGGTCTGGTCACTCGTAACGTTTGTTACAACTGGCACAGCAACTGCTGCGATTTGAATAACACGATCAGAGTGAGAAACTGTGGTGCTTACTTTGTGTACGAGTTGTCGTATACGCCCACGTGTCCCGCTCGGTATTGTGGTAACGCCGGTGCAGGTGAGTTTTTAAGTGTTTCAGCCGAAAAACACACATCGGCTGGTGCTAGGGATCTTGTTCAAGGAAAGGTTTTTGATAATATGCTCGCGGCCATGTTTGTTTTCAGGAACTTGACGTCAATACTCCGTCAATACTTGACGTCAAAACAAAAAGTTTCTGAAAAATTTACAAGTGCATATTTCTTCCAGATTGCACGGGAAAATGTTATGATTGCTTGTTAACTAGACACTTGAAAGATATAGCCTTAAGCTTAATTTGGTAAAATATCTTTGGAAATTTTGGCGCCATATAAATTCGCCACATAACCATTAATATTTTGTACAACTTTCCATTATGTCGGAAATTCCTCGAAAATATTCAGGCGATCCTCGGAAAACTTCAGAGCCATTATACCATGCTCTACAAATATGGTTAGCATGTGCGTAATTTTTTGGGGCGTTTTCTTATTTTTATTATTTCATTCTATTTTTCTACATTTTTTTTTCCATTTTCTATATTTTATTCATGAGTCGCTTTTGACTATCGACCTTTTATTTTGAAATGCAATAGATTGCCGACCTCCAATCAGCATTGAGGTTGAGCAATATATTTCGAAATTTATTCCGTAATAAATTAACAAAGTCCACGCCCGCCAATTTATCGTACTTTGTGACTTCATCGTGTTCTGGCTGCCCACTTTATGTAAATGGCTGCCCCTCAAAGGCATGCGAATCATGCTCCCCTCCCGCTTATTTTCTTTTATCTTGTTTTATCTGTTTATCACACACAATACATTTGGCCGTTATTATTCGTCAATGCAGTGGAACCCCGCCTCACGTCCACCTCGTTATTACGGCCACTTTCTTCTGTTCAGATTTTTTTGGCCCCTTTGGTGACCGGATTAACGGGGTGCCACTGTATACCAATTCATCAAGTGTAAGAATTATCTTTGTGGTCATTCTTTATACATTGTAGAGAACACGTCGTGTCCAGCCTTACCTGCACCGTCCTATGGATTAAAATTTGGATGCCCAGAGAATGCAACCGTGTACAATGATACCGTCTGTCAGTTCTCGTGTAATGATGGCTATATAGGCTCTGGGTCTCAAGTAAGGAGATGTCAACGCAATGGAACTTGGAGTGGGGAAGATTTCACTTGCCGTGGTATGTGTTACACAGGGGTACCTAAGGAGCTAACTTTTCAAAACAACAAAACCATTACCTTGTCCAGCAAGGTTGGAATCATGGTTAGAAACCTGTTAATGGCTTTCAACATCAGTTTATCTTTTTTTTTCCAGTTTAACTAATTATTCTGTATCAAGGAGATAATTTTAAACGTCCCGATAAAAGCACTTCAAAATGGCCTTCATATATTTATTTATATATATTTATATATAGTATTTTGCAGCAGATAATTATGGCAAACCTGACATACGTATGTTTCGTCATAGCCAAGGGACTCATTAGAGGTCTTTCAGCTAACTCGTCAAACATCGCGGTTTAAGTCCCGCTAGCATAAAAATGTTGGTGGCAATCTGGCCTTATATCACATAAGGATTCCTAATTGCGTAACATGCCAAAAAGTGGAAGAATTTTACAATAGATAATTATGGCAAGCCTGACATTCGTATGTATAGTTCAATTTTAAAAGCTGTTAAATTCTAATTATCTTCTTGGAATAAAAACAAATCATCTACGCTCTTTTTTTTTTATATAAGAACGTCTAATTTTGGAGCTGAGGCTGAACGTTTTTATCTTTTTTGCAATTTAAAGGCTGAAAATGTCCTTACGATGTTCTTATATTTGCATGGCATACAAGGTCAACTACCTTGATAATACTTCAGACTTTTTATCACCTTATGACTTTGATGGTTTGGAAGTTATTTTGGAACAGTTATAAATAAGAACTACTGATTATTACAAACCGACCTGTGTGTCATGGAATGAGATTGATTATGCAGACATCGTCTGGGGAGATCAGCCTGCTCTAACAACACAGATGAAACAATTGCAATCATTTCAAAGTCGCGTTGCAAAGAACTAAGATTATAAAGGGAAAAGTGACATCAGCTGAGGCCCTAACATCGTTGCGGTGGGTCCCATTACATGCAAGGCGTTTTGGTCATCGGTGTTGTCTTGTGCAAGACAAGACAACGCCGCAAGATGCAAGCTATGTAGGTATATGTGTGGGGATAAATGGGATGCAGTCTGTGTAGGTATATGTGGGGGGATAAATCAGATGCAGTCTGTGTAGGTATATGTGGGGGATAAATGAGATGCAGGCTGTGTAGGTATATGTTGGGGAATTAATGAGATATAGGCTGTGTAGGTGAATGAGATATAGACAGTGTAGGTATATGTGGGGGGATAAATGAGATGCAGGCTTTGTAGGTATATGTGGCGGAATTAATGAGATATAGGCTGTGTAAGTATATATGTGGGGGTTTAATGAGATATAGGCAGTATTTGAAGAGAGAAGTGTGTATTGCAGTGGAGTTAACTGGCCGCCCAACCATCCGGGTGATGTCGGGCTTATATAGCGAAAGAACAAAGCCTTGCCCAATAGCCAATGAGAAAACACAGACGTCATGGTCGAACTAGTCAAACGAGTTTCTGAGACCGGCTGGACTTGATGATTCAAAATGGCGGGCTAGTGGAACGCAACTTGCTGCAAAAACTGAACGTTCCAAGTGTCGATTTAGAAGCGTACGGATGTCCGGAACACGATGCATGTGGTTAACCTAAGATTTGTGATCTATTACCCGATTGTGATTTTATTTAGAGGAATCTGTTCATCATTGCCCTGTTAAAAAATGTCACACGTTTTGGTGTTGGTCGACTACGAAAGTTGTACAAAACAAACATTTTGTTATTTGTTTGATCATGGCCTTTCGAGAGATGTGGGCGGGTTTCAAAAAACCCGAGATTTCTTTTTGGTAAAATTAGAAAATCACTTGTACATAAGACACGACGGAGTTCTAAACGTTATCCTAAATTGAATTACGAATGGCGAAACGTTTACTCGGCGTCGCATGTCTCGTCTGCTGATCAGTGATTAACAAGAACGAGTGAGATTCTAGTGGACTTTCGTTCGCGTCGCTTTAGCCCGTTTGACTTCTTCCTGAACCGACTATTCAGCCCCTGAGACTCCAAGGATATCACGCCAGAGAGGTCGCGATTTCTTCTACTTACTTTTTTTTTCAAATCTAATTACACAAGAATATGTAAACTAGTTTATGTCGGTTTCGCGCTAACTAAAGAAGTGTTTTAGGCGTGCTTGTTTGTGCGTTGAATCCCTGGGGGCCAGTACGCTGTTTAAGGCTTGAGCTAAGTTATGCAAAAGCCACGAGAAGGCATCTCTGTCAACTTGATGTTGGGTTTGTGGTAATCTTGGATTAGTTACAAAATATTTTATAATCCTTTCAGCGTGATTAGAGTTTAAAAATTTTTCGTGCTGTCAGCGTGAAGACACTTTACTCCGAGTTATTGTCAGTAGTAGAGCGGTGATAACGAGGATCAAGGCGTGGACACGTTATAATGTTTAAGAGAACGTAAAACGGTAAGCCTCATGAAAAATGTAAAAAGAAGCATGATAAAATTTATTTCAAAACAGCAACAAGAACATGTTTACAACACCTAACCACATACAGGCATATATAATTCCTTGTTTAATTTCTCAGAAATTTAAGTTCCAAATTTCTACTTCCCGCAGTACAGGACTGATATGTATTTGCGGACCAGATAAATTTCATTTCTTGTCAACTGAGGATGTTACCTATACTTTCCATGATTTTGGCATGCTCCACACCAAGGAAAATTAACTAACATGTTTCCAGTTGATTGTTATATTATAATGTAAAACAACTATAATTAATTGTTAAAATTCCAGTTAACCGTAACGGCCAAAAATTTAACCGTTAGCTGTAAAAGCCACTACCCCCATTAAGACCCTCCGAAAATAGTTTTACGGGAACTAACAAAGGACTAAGGCCTAAATATATATATATATATATATATATATATATATATATATATATATATATATATATAAAGTTAAGATGCTTCGAGCCAACAGGGATGCCACGCGCCAGAAGGATCCAAAAGGATTCGTAGTCCAAACCTCGAGTAATGAAATTTGTAGGCAATTGTGGAAAACGAGGACGGACAACTTCGAGCGAAAAAAATATATACAGTAAAAAATCTAAGAAATCTAAAAAAAATCTATATATATATATATATATATATATATATATATATATATATATATATATAGTTTAGTGTACGATGTGGCGAAGAGACCAACTCTTGACTGTTCTGGACGAGTTTAATGTACAACGTTTCGGCCGTTCGGCCTTCTTCAGGTTAAAAGTTAAAAACTAAAAAAACTATTTATATATATATATATATATATATATATATATATATATATATATATATATATATGGGACTTACTCTTACTTGAAACTTCATACTGATATATTTGAACTTTGGGAGAAAGATTAGAAGGAATGGTTGATCATCGCAGTTATACACGCAACGTAAACATATTGTAATAAATCTAAAGCGTCCTGTGGCTAGTATATGACGAAATCATGACTTTTAGACTGCTCACGTACAGCCTTAAACTACTGGTGGAAATAAGACGAATGTCTGAATGTAAAGTGAATGAGAATGTAAAGTGTAAAAACAACGAAAAAGAATAAAGAGTTAGTAAAGAAACTAACAAAACAAGAAAGAATTTGGCGGTTAAAGAAAACTGTTCAAAAGAACAGAATGCTCCCTAGGTCACAGCTTGACATTATTGTCCCTCATAATTCGAGAGTCTTTCTCACCAGATGGTCACCTTTACCAAGAGAGCATGAGGAGTGAATGAGTTCATCCCTCATACAGGTCCCATTCCCAAGATTATTCTTTATCTCCTCGGACAGAAGAAAGGATAATTCTTGTGATAAGTTCTTCCAGTAGTGAGAAGTTTGCGTCACTTGTTTTTTGTCGCCCTTTTTTTTTTCAAATTAAAGGAATCCTTTGTGAGCCACTTCAACTTGCTCCTAATTTGAAAATGAACGCGTCGTGCTCCCGGTTGCCAGGCGACTCCTGTGAATTCTTCTGCGAACGAGGCTACGATCTGATTGGATCATCCATTAGAAAGTGCAACAGTGAAGGATCATGGACCGGTACGCAGCCTCGATGTGATGGTGAGCATTCTTTTATTTTGGAGGGAAAAAGCTGATATTAATTTTCAAGAATTCACAAATATTTCTTATTTTGAAATGCATTTATTTATTTGATTATAAATAATGAGAACTATACTATGAAAACAATTTAACAAAATGTATGCATCAGAAGAAAAGATACATGAAAATCTGCTGTTTGGTCATTTTCTTGGAAGTTACAACCATAAGGCTATAATTTATTTTACGGACCAAGCCGAAGTATAAATCGGTCTAATTTGACGTTCAAAGCCAATTATAAGTGAAATTATTCTAGGATTTTAATCAGCAGTAGGGCGGATTAGGCTGGCCATTTTACAGGATGTAACTGGCTCATGTCATCAACACCAAATAGGTTCATGTTACTGCTGTCTCGTAGAACATCCACGGTGCTCATTTTATTTTTAGCTGTCTCGTGCCTGAGGTTATCACTACCGACCAATGTTGAACTACTAGGATGCAATACAACGGAGATGTTATACAACACCATGTGCAGCTTTTCTTGTAATGAAGGATTTGAAGCGAAAGGTTCAACGGTTAGAAGATGTACAGAAAATGGAACTTGGAGTGGAACCGACCTTGTCTGCACAGGTATTTATTACTGTCTTGTAATTACTACTTATTCAACCTTTCAAGGCGTGTTCTACAACAAATGATTTGTTAGTTTCCTATTTGCTACTGCAACATGTTGGTGATATAATTCGCTCGCTCGAGTTCTACCCTAGGCTATGTAAATATCCTTGCATACTTTTTGTTGGCTTGGTTTTGGACCAAAAAATATAGGAAACGGCCGCGTGTTGTCTCAAAACGAGATCGAAATACTTGAGCCAAATCGAGTTTGAACGTACAATAACTAAACTTGACAGGGATTTACGCACTAACTCATTATCCTTTGATGAACGAACGCGTTTACCGTACATTAAAAGCCATCCGTCTTTTCTTCGTCCGTCGAGAGGAAAATCGCCATTCGCCACAGAGCAAGAAGTGCTTATGACAAAGAAGTGCACTGAAGATTATCTTATAGTCCATTTCTCTAATTGACTACCTAAAGTTGTTAATGATGGTTTCGATCAACGTATATCAGAAATTCAAAGTTATGTGTATATGCAAAAAATATTTACCAGTCTCTGCTTATATATGGTATGCACAACCTTTTGGCCATCTTGGATCATTAATCGATACAAGATCGCCAATTTATCTCTTTTGCCACCATTCAAGATTTCTATTCGATCTTAAATCGTGGTGCGATATTTCTTATGACTACTGTCGGTTACGAGTGATCTTATGCATCTTAGTATAGATGCATGGATCAATCGATACGCGTAGAATATGTCGATGTGAACAAATTCATGAAAGCCTTTCTTATATCAAGGACCCCATATGAAGGCCCTTGTTTAAGGTAGGGTCTCTTTTCTAAGGCACTTATACAAAGGTCTTTGAATGTACTAAAAGACCTTCACATAAAGACCTTTGAACACACGTCTCATGAATACATTTCCTTATTCAGAAGTACTTGTACAAAGCTCCTTGTATAAAGATAACTGTACCAAGGCCCTTGAGTAATGGTCCTCGTATACAGTCATCATAGAGGTCCTTGTATCAAGACTCTTGTATACAGGTCCTTATCCAAACATAATTGTAAAAAAAGAAATGTTTATATCAAGTGCTTTATGTTGAGGTCCTTGGGTAAAACCATTGTATTAACGTTGATGTTGAATATTTTAAGGTATTTGCGGTGCTGCTGAGGCCCAGGGAGAATCTGTTTGAAGAAGGACACCTTTACGACAGACGCGCTTGAATTACAGACGAAATTAGTTCACCACGCTTTAGTTAACGCTTTGAGCCTCATGTGTCAAAATGCAAATTTTCCTTGCTAGTTTAAGCATATTTGTAATGCACTAATAGTCCAGTTTCGAGTTCGCCATGACCGCTGATTAAAAGCACTCAGAACGCATTTGCACAGGGTTAGCCTCGACCTTAAGTAAAATATTCACAAATTCCAGCGAGAATATGACCTGTTTACAACTCTATGTATTGTTTAATTTTCAAATTTGTGGCACCTTCCCGTCAGTATTTGTGAATATTTTTTTTTAGGTCAAGGCTAACCCTGTGCAAATGCGTTCTCAGTGCTTTTATTCAGCGGTCATGGCGAATTCGAAACTAGACTACTGGAAGAATGTTTCCTTTTCCCTATGACCTATATTCTTGAATATACAATATCAGAGGATGATGCTCAACTCGACAACCAAGAATTTAA
This sequence comes from Orbicella faveolata, assembly GCF_042242905.1. Taxonomy (NCBI): domain Eukaryota; kingdom Metazoa; phylum Cnidaria; class Anthozoa; order Scleractinia; family Merulinidae; genus Orbicella; species Orbicella faveolata. Next base: position 11,210,848 of record NW_028301578.1, on the reverse strand, counting down.
ATTCTCATAATATTAATAATATATAGGTTTAGCCCAGCCTAAAAGCATAGCTCCTGGGCCGGGTTGTCGAGAGGCCGATTGAGCTAACCCAGGAAAAGGTAGAATTTTGATTTGAGTTTTGTAACTTTGCGGTGAGGTTTTCTGCACATTGTTTGGCCTTCTGTTTTGAGTTTTAATAATCACCATATGCACGAAAAAAAGCAGCAAAAAACATTTGTATAGAAGAAAAAGTTATAATTCGGTTAACTTTTAATCCTGGGTTAGCGTTCACCGGCCTCCGAGCAATCCTGCCCTGTTTTCAACAAGTTAATCTGACTTGAGCCCGCGATCCGATCGAAAGCCAGCACTTGGTCAGCGGTGAACCTAAAAAAAACCGTGTCCTCGATGACCTGTAAACTTGAGCCCGCAATATGGTCACGTGCTACTGGTCAGTGGATACCTTGTTTTGACAGGTGTCAATTGATCATAACATGGATGTCCGATATGAAAGAAGTACACGGTAAACCAAGGCTGCATGCATCTGTCAACCTATTATTTGGAGTATGCCTTCCATGTTGCGCGACTTCGTCGTCGTCGTCGCCGTCGCCGTCGTGCGTACGCGCCCACGAGCAATACCGCTAGCCATGATAACCACGAGAAAGTCAACTCATGGGTTTCCTTTTCTTTCCTATATGAGTATGGAGCTCCGCTATAATAATGAAAGTAAAGAATGATGTTTTGTTGGCATTTTAAGTATGATAGAAATGTGTTTTTTTTGGGTTTTTTTTCAGTGAAACCATAGACTAGAGTTAGTCTCCACCCTATTCATCTATTTATGTTTATGCCTTTTCATGCTGGTACAGTGTACTGAGAAATTCAGTTTTTATCACCCTTGGGGCTTGGAGATAGGGGCGGTCAAGTAATCATGTAAAGAAAGATCCTATACTGACGAAGGTAAATGGTAACCCTGTGAAGAAGATAGGTGACTATGGCCAAAGTAACTGGTAACGCTGTGACGAAGGAGGCAGTTCAATAAGTGACACAATCTAGATAACCCGTGAACTACAGCGGCTGCTTTGAGATGCTGTTTAGTTTACACCAGCTTTTCTAGCTACAAATAACAAATAACCTGTTTACATCACTGCATGTGCTAACAATGTATTCTTCTGTTTACTTTTTGTTTACTTCCAGTTCTTCTGCATGTTGCTGCTTAAGCTCGTTTTCAGGTTTTTAAGCAAGGCCTGCGCTCGTAAGGTCCCTCCTCCCGGAGACCCTCCAGCACTGGCCCCTATGTCCCAGATGGCGTGAGCAAAGACATCAACACACACCCTGCCCTGGTTATCGCTTTCGGCCCAGTTCTTCAAGTCTTCGCCGAACCAGACCCTGAGCTCCAAATAGGGGTGCAGATACAGCAAGTGGTCAAAGTTGAAGAAGACTAGCTCGTCAGAATACTTATCGTCCACTACGGGCATGGCGTACCACAATCCTGATCCGTGCTTTATAAACTGCTGTAGTGGAAATATCACGTTGTCGTGTCTGTTGGTTATGATGATGTTCAAAGGATGTGCTTTAAAGGAGCTGTAACCATGGGAACCCCAGCGACTGTTGTAGGCGACGTCAGGGACGCACCTTGCTTTGCCGTCTTTGTAAACAAGCTAGCGTGAACTAGCATTCCATGCGCGCCTCGGTATATCATGTGACTTGGGCGGTTGTTACTCGTCTTTAAGCATTCGGGATGGTAACTTTGCTTAATTTTATAGCATGCAGCTTCACTTTTAGGAAAATTCATAGAACAATGTGACAGCATAGGTTCTAATTTTCTTCATGAATTTAATAAGAACAATAGATATTTGAAACATTTGATTAGATTGTTTATGTGATTTATTTGTTGGAAATAAACATTCTGTCGGGAAGAATGAAACAATAAGATACCTGTATTGAGATGTTTTTCTTACAATGAAAGGCGCAACCCTAATTCACTGTTTTGCTCGAAAATTTCTATCGGTCGTGGGTCGTGGGTCGTGGGTCCAAGTATTACACAGACTCCAAGTATTACACAGACCTTCCTCATGTCAGAAGCTCGTTATCGGAACCGCCCTCTCACTAATCTGTATTATCATAGAGCTACACTGAAATAAACGGCGTTTCGACGCGAAATCTTACCGAAAGATTTCAAATTAGCACAGTGCCAACTAAGACAACTTGAAGTTGAATTGCGAGGCAGAGACGCTCGTGATGAGTGAACAACGTGTAAACGCACGCGGTAGCTAACTATCTGAAGAAAAATAAAATAACAGTTCCCAAAAGTATTGTTTGCCTTCGGTTGTCTTAACGAGAGATTTTCTTCCCAGCTCAGTAAGCTTTCCTTTGTACGTCAAAAACCTCCAGCAGTACGCATCCTTCGCACCAAGACCAGGTCTTCACACATCCACTCGGCAGCATGGTTTGTGAAAAACTTTACAATTTGAAATGAATATGGCTTTGAAACTGAAGCCAATCAATGACAAATACGCCACACATCTGCTGCGGATGTTTGTTTGCACGCTTCATGAACCAGCGAAACAGAAAGCGTTTAAACTGAAGAAAGTCATTACACCTGATGAACAACTATTCTCCATTTTATATGCTCTCAAGACAGTTAAGTTCTCGCAATGATCGAATTGTAAAAAATAAAATGACGTAAGATGAATGACAGAATTTTATATCTGTGAACTGCGTAGAGATCAGAAATAAGAAGATTGGAGTTGATTTTTGTAGTTTAGTTTTCCATTTAAAGCAACCGAAGGTTTAAGAAGCCTGGGACTGAAGAAAAAAAAACCTAAAAATAATAAACCTTGAACAGGATTCCAGCCTGTAACCTCTGTCTTTCAAGTTTGACTCCCCTACCACCAAAGCTAACAAGCCACGCATTAGGGGTAAGACCTGAATTCCTACGTAGACAGTTTTTACTTCTCCTTGAAAGGCATTGGATACTTGACATAAGGCCAAGAGATGTGGATGATCTTTAAAACAACCTACGATACTCGAAGACTTTGAACAGCGATGGCGTTTATCAAAGATATATTCTTTTCTGACAAAAACAGCATCTGACTCATCCCCCAGCCATTGTCGGTGTTTCCCCGCACGAAAAAGGGCATAAAGGGGAATACACAGGGAACGTAAGAGGGAGCCAATTTTAAACCCGTGGGGTCACGCACGAGGTTGTATTAAGTGTAGCACAGTTGTGGAACGCAAAGAGGGAAGCACGAGCGAACTTATAAGATACGCACGGTGCGACAAAAAAAATAATAATGGGCGGGAATCCTGACATGAACGCACGGGTAAGGAATGGGGAAATCAAAGGAAATCAGTCGCGCAACGTACTTGGTAGTAAATGGCGGAGAGCCTGGCTTAGTAAAAGTGCCAGGAAACTGCAAGCGCGAGCCCACGGTGAAACGGACAGAGGAAGCGCCAGCAAGGGAGCACCCTTAGCAAATGCATGGAACAAATAAAAGGGAATACGCCGTGGTCCTATCGGGAGAATATACTGGGTTGGGCATAGCCCAACGTACAGGAAGTGTAACGGTTACCAACGCATATAGGGGTCTATCTATAAGCGAATGCATAGAATCCCAGGAGGGAGACTCTCCCTCCCTCCCCAAGAATTTATCGTGTAACTGATATGTGCTGTGTCGGCACAGTAATCAACGTGTTGTGCGACTGTTACGCCTTAGTCTTTACCTTTAAGATTAATGCAGCGATATGGTTTTATTGAACTGATCATTAACAGTAAAAACTATGGAAAATAAAAAGCAAATGAGAAAGAAATATGAGGGACGGCTGAAGGGAACATTACGGAGCAAATTACTCACACTCTGTGCTGGTACGAGGATCGATAACAAGACGTTTTGCTGTGTGAAAGAAACTGAATCTATAATGTGTTGTGATCGTATGACTTGATGTTCACCGCTCCAAGTAAAAAGACAGGAAGTGTCCAAATACAGGAACAGTTCAAAACTAAGTGTCAGGTCCTAGTTTTTAACTTTCAGACTGCTTAAAACAAAATGCTAGAGATGGAGTGGAAAAACGAAGGAAGATGTTTACAAAGAAACATCCAGGGAATATACGGGGCTCTGTACACTAAGACGTATCAGTAAACGCACGGCTGAATGCAAGGGGAACGTGTGGAAACGAATTAGGGAAATTAAGAGGAATTTAGGGGAACTCACCAAGTATCAGGCGCGATAGCGCGGGATTGAATGTAGCGTAGCACATGGAAAAGCGGACTAGGGAACTACCTACACGAGATGCGTGGTGTAGAGGAGGAGAAAACCCTGAATGGGGGTACCCACAGAGAATTAGCGGGAGACGTGGGATGGAACATATTGCAATTCTATCGGGGAAATCATTGGGTAGCGCTTAGCAGAATGTATATAAAACGCTTCCCAAGAAGGCAAAGAGGCGCTTGCGTGCGTAAAGAAAATGCAGAGGAAACCAGAGTAATTCATTAACCTTTTTATTATCAGCTACATTATATTAGTTCAGCACATCTAAGCACTGTATGAGCACAGTATACGCACTGTTGAAGTTTGATTCAGAAACGTAAGTGAATATCTATGGAATAATCTCTGTTTGTTTGTTTGTTTGTTTGTTTTTTTTATTTACGCCTATCTGCGTAACTTCAGATTACTTCACCAACACTGAGTTAGTTATATACAATATCTGATACCAAAGCCTATCATCGCATTAGAAATATTTTGTTATTCATAAACTTTAAGTTCTCAAAGATAATTAATCGCAGGATAAAGGGTTTGTTAAGATATTCTCTCTAGTGTAAGCCTTTCGTCAATTTTGCTCCAAAAGTCAGCCATTAAATTTACCTTTACCAACTTCAAGTTCATAAATAGTGAAAAGCACCACTGAGTAGTTCGCAATCGAAATGGCAGTCGCCTCCTTGTAACACTTCAGGTCATTGCAGAAAGATCTCTCTTCTTCTAAAACGTATTTAATTGCCTCGCGTATTCATCTATGCAAATTTATCGGAACAAAAAGTTTTAACACAACAACAGTATAACTTTGGCTCATTAACATGCCCGCTGTTTCATTGTCTTTGGACAACAATACAGCTACCGTGACCTCATTGAAGACACTCTATTAAACTACTAGTAATGAAGGAGGTGAATGAGATTACATCTCTTAAGTGTGCAGCACACTCAACTAGTATTCTTGGTTTGCCGGGAAACTCTGGACGGTGCAGCTATCGATACAATTTGAATTTAATCGCAGCAAACCACAGGTGAATCTTTATCGTAACGTATACTGCTCTCAACGAAGTAAGACGGAAAACGAGTTTCTTAAGAACAAACTAGTCATTACACTTTGGCTGCTAGCAAAGAGTTCTCGAGAGAACGTAACTCGCTTTGGGTGAAGGACAATCTATTTTTTCTTTTTTCACATTTTGGCTTCCATCATGGAGTTTTTTGTGGCACTCGCTCTGTTACTTCTGGTGGTTAAGGCTACGGTTGGTTGTCCTCGACCAGTAATTTCTTCATGGCGGCATCGGATCATTTTTTTGAAGGCTGCTTTCATCTTTCCATTCAGACCAATGTACAGCCACGGGTTTATGGCGCTGTTAGCCTGGCTAAGCCAGTAGCAAATGTAGATAATTACATAAGGATCCCACATCGCCCCAAGCCCACTCACGCCAAAGCTCACACCTTCGTCCAATTGATAGGCTTGTATTGGAAGCCAGCAGACTACAAACACCACCACAACAATGATGAGCCTTCGGATGACTTTTTTCTTGGGGATGTCCTGTTCTCGTTGATTTTCACTTACGTTATGGTCCACTGGCACTTCATGGAGCCACAGTTTTCGAGCAACTAGGATATACAGAACTGAAATGACAACGAAGGGCAGGAGAAAGCCGACGGCGAAAAAGGAAGCATAGAAGGGCAAAATTAGAGATCCCTCAATTCGACACTTGCCTCGGATGAGCTTGAATGCAACTGGTACGATTGACATCAAGGCTATGGATGAGATCCAAATAATCGGCGTGATGATCTTAGGCTTCCTGAACCAAATGCTCCGCCGGAAAGGGTGTACAACAGCAAAGTATCGATCAAATGCCATCACTACAAGGCAGAAAATGGAGGCGAGCAACGAGACATAAACAGCATGGTAGACAAACCTGCAGGTATAAACCCGAAGAAACTCAGAGCTCCCAAAGACATAAAAGCGAATAATGCTGACAGGCATCTGAATCACAGCAATCAGCAAATCAGCCACTGCCATGTTAACGAACAGGAAACTTGTTACATTTCTTGCTCCAGGTTTTTTCCACACGATGTAGATCAGCAGTGTGTTGCCAGCCAAGGCTGCGATCATGGTGATCACATAAAGTACGGTCATACACACCACGATAGTGTCATGGTTTGCCATGTCCTGTAAATTAAACAAAACAACTTTAAATTTTAAGAGGACCTGTGGTAAGACGTATTGAGTCATTTTGTTAAGACAAACACAATTACTGTCCAAGTGAAATAAATCATTAACAACAAGCGTTTTAAGGTAGCAAAACACACCCAAAGAATAGCCTTTACAGTAGTGTCGAAATCCTTGTAGTTTTTACTCAATCTCACTGGGACTGGGTGTGTACTATTCGTTACGACTTGACGGGGGTGGGGGAAGATCGGGGGGTTGTTTACCTCCTTACTACAATCCCCTCGATTCATATCAGCTTGCCTCCTTATCGCAAATAGGGATCTTGTTTACAATGTTTGCCTTTGTAGCATAAGCGTAACAGTTTCTGATCAAGCTACAAAGATATCGACTCTGATTAGTGGAAGTACATGACATGATTAGCAGGAATTTGAACCGATGTATTAAATACTTTGTTGGAGGCGGGTTTAAATACTCAGTTTTACAGAGTGCCTTCGCCTTGGTTCATTAGCGCCTTTGCCGCTCAGATTTTCTGTTGTTTTTGAAAACAGATATCGCTTAAGTATTACGCCTAAATAGTTGAGCATTTCATCAATTACTAGGTCTCACTAGCTCTTTAAAAACTTGAGTCAGTTACATGATTCATTGTCTTTGGAAAGTCATATGCAAAGGAAACTAACAGATAAAGTGCGAAGAAACAGCGAAACGAGAGCGCAGCGGCTAAAAGCACTGTTCTTAGTCCGACCTCTGCCACGACTGATCGATATAGCAAATCAATTAAAATGCACCGATGGTTAACTCGTAGATATGGAAGCAATCACTGATTTCCCTTTTCCAATGGGTCTATTGTAGGGAAGTCGCACATTCCTGCAATTCGCCGTATTTTGTTCTTTCGAAACCGCAGGCCGCGTTCGGTTTCTCCCAAAAACCGAAACCGCCTTACTAGTGGGACGATTATCATCTTAACTGATCTTTTCACAGTAGCCAACAAATTCTTTACGATATGTGGGCTCAATAGTCGTATTTCTCCTCATCTTAAGAACAGAACAAATTTTTTTAAGTCCGTTCAGTAACCAGCAAACAAAACATTCTGACATCTGACATCTGACATCTGACATCTGACGTCTGATGTCTGATGTCTGACGTCTGACATTCTGATGTTCTAACGTTCTGACGTTTTGTTCTAATTGGCTGTCAACAAACACAAAGATTAATCGACATGTTTATATCGAAGCGTAAAAGTCCAAGTCTTCAGGGCTTTCTTGTGAGCCTCTTAACTATGTTTGAATGACCGCCTTAAAAAAACACGCAAAAAACGAAAACCGCGAGCTAAATTTATGATTTCCCCAGGGCGAGCGATGGTTTCTTAGCCGTAAACCGCCAGATAAATGCGTACTCGCAAACCAGTTCTCAAAATTAGTTAAACTGCAGACCCTCCGAGTCATAATATAGATCCGCCATACCGGATGATCTAGGTTTCGTCCATGCTGCTTGCACTGTTCCTGATTCCTTCAACTGAACTAAACACGTACAACAGGTCCAGTCTATGGAAACCAAATACGGCATCCTTACTGGTACAACAGAATTTTTTTTCTTGCAGTTTGTTGTTTTTAGTCGTTTACGAGCTTGTCTTTTTTTGTTGTTTTTTTTGCGCATGTTATGCCCTTTATTCCTTTGCGTGGCTTTTATCCACGGTTTTCGCTTCCCTTACGCCCTTTAAGTGTTTTCACGCTTTTATCGTTTCAGTTTGGAGAACTGTTAGTTTGTTATCTTATGCGTGCTTTGCCTCAAAAACGCCGGTTTTGTGCAGTTACTTTCTCTCGACTCCTTTCTAAGTCTGCAGGTTTTGTTATATTGAGGGATGTTTTTGTATGCGTGCTTTGCCTAACAAACTTTGGTTTTGTGCAATGCTGTTCCCTCGGCTCCCTTTAGTTTGAACGGTTTGTTATATTCAGTAATGTTTGCTTTGCCTCACATACATCCGTTTTGGGCAGTGCTATTCCCTCGGCTCCATTCAGTTTTGCACGCTTTGTTACTTCAGTAATGTTGTATGATGTTTGTTAGGCAAAGCCGCATACATGCTTTGCCTCAAAAACATCGGATTTGCCCAGGGCTATTCTCTCGGCTCCCTTTAGTTTGCACGCTTCGTTATATTCAGTGATGTTCTTGTATGCCTGCTTTGCCTCACAGACATCGGGTTTGTGCAATGCTATTCTTTCGGCTCTCTTTAGTTGCACGCTTTGTTATATCCAGTATTGCTCTTGTATGCTTGCTTTGCCTCACAAACATTTGATTTGTGCAGTGCTATTCTCTCGGCTCCCTTTAGTTGCACGCTTTGTTATTGTTATATTCAATATTGTTCTTGTATGCGTGCTTTGCCTCGCAAACGTTGTGTCTGTGCAGTGCTTTTTCCCTCGGCTCTCCGCTTTAGTTGCACGCTTTGTTATGTTTTGTACTATCAAGTGTCGAGGTTGCTTTGACTCGCAAATGCCGGGTTTGTCGAGGTGCTCCGTTGAATAGTACTTGATGTTTCTGCCCATGAACCCTACGGCATTAGTTTCTGCCAAGGCGACGTACGGTCGAGTTTGCTTAAAAAGTCTGTGATTGCCAAGGACATGCCTGGAAACTGCTCAAAAGTCGAACGTCGGGAAGTCTTTTTTTATGCTTTGAAAACTTTCAGGCCAAATTCCATAGCCCTCTTTGTATTTTCTGGTACAGCATCTTCTTGTATTGTCAGGATTTCTGATTCAGAAACACTAGCGAAACGCGAGTTTACGCCGGCCGTTTAGTTTTTGTTTGGTCGGTAGGGGGTAAATAATGCTCATTAGTATATACCAAACTGGTGGAGAGTGCTTTTCGTACATTCTGATTGGTTGACCAAATTTGAAATAGTGGACTAATGCAAATCCTGCATTTTAATTGGCTACGCTACTAGAGGACTATTAGTAATAGTTGTTGAGTAGCGAAATTAGCGCAATCGAGCATGACGATTTCTTTCGTTTTATTCCCAAATAAATATTTCTTCAACTTGTATTTGCTAACTTTATTATTTCCTTTTCTGTTCGACCAGTTGGGTGATACTAAAACAATTAGACCATTCGCCCTCAAGGGCCACGGGTCTAATTGTTAAATAGTTACCTCACCGCTTCGCAGCTCGGTAAGTATCCACCACCAGCGCTTCGCAGCTCGGTAAATATCCACCACTAGCCACTTCCACGGCGGGGAATAATTGTTAATTAGCCAGAGATAGCGAACCAATCAGATTGCTCGAAACACCAAGGTCTCTGAGTGTGTATATACTTATTAAAAAAAAATGTTCTTTTAGGCTCGTCGAAATCCCATGCAAAATATCAATCCTAGAGGTGGGATTTTGTATCTCATCTCGACTGAAAATCTCCCAGAACTTATTATGGTTAGAACGTAGCTGCACTGTAAAAAACGAAACATAAAGGCTCATTCCCTTTTTCTGATGCACAAATTCAGCTAACCGCAATTGTAAGTTCAAAAAAAAAAAAAAAAAAAAAAAAAGAACAGATGAAAAAGGAAAGTATATAAATCTCTACACAGTAAGTACCTCAGCCCAGTCAGCGGTTGTAAATTAAACTTTTGAGTTGTGTAACGCAGAAAACAAGTTAACGTTGTTTGCTGTCGCTCAGTGACCTTTCGTTTTCCAAAGACACATTCTCAGGTTTAATTTCAGTCATGAACGTCGTGTTATAAGCAGGTGACCACGATATGTTTGCTAATATTTCTTAACTTGACCTTGCAGGTGAAGACGAACGGAGAGAAAATGGGAAAAACTTCAGCCGCTGAGCTTCAACTGAGAACTTGCCAAATAAAATTATCAATATTTTAAGGAGGCCTCCCATCACTTAGAGATGGTTTTCAGGAAAAAGAAGCCGATGCACAGACAGATTACAGGAGATAGATGAGGAGTTTTACCCGTCGTTGGTTTTTTTGCTTTTGGAAACAACGTGCCAAGAGAACTTATAAGCACAGTACTGAATTTACTTAGGCATGAAGTCACGCAGACAAGAGCAACAAGACCTCCGCTTTGCGCTGCTGTGTAATGTCCTCTACTCCTCTACTTAAAAACCTTTTTAGAGCAAACTATGAAAAATCTAGCTTTCTATACGCAACTTTTAACTGTACAGTTTAAAACAAAAAACCAAACCAAACTGGAAAGGTAAACTCGTGTCTTCTACTCCCCGCTGGATCATGAAGGAAATAATTGAAAAGTTCTCATTTATTGTTTCTTTTCTCTCTCACTCGGTGTGAATAAGCTTAGCAAAATTTATTACTAAAAACGAGAGACCATGATCTAGTTCATGGTCTCTTGATAGTAAATGTAATCAAAAAGAATAAAGAAACAGAGACGAGACAAAAATAAAACTAAAGGAAAAAACGTTTATTTTAATTACCTCAACACTAGATTTGAAAACGACAGAATAGGACATTTGGAAATGCCGGCTAGGTGGTGCAATGTGGGTTGCCGACAAGGAACGTCATTTCGAAGACCCTCCATCATGACAAGTCGCAATTAACGGAGGTTAAATTAAGGGAAGGAGAATGGTAAATACGAACTTCGTGAAAAATAGACTGCAAGACGCAAGTAACCACTAGAGAAACGAGACTGCGAGACCCGTGAGCTTCGACGAAAGTTTTACAAGACCCATGTTTTTTCAGGTCTATTCGCCGCCTTTAAATTAATGTGGGTGTACTCTAACAGGCACTAAGCGTTTCTGTGGCCAGTTTACTGCAAGGGGATCGAGTTTTTATTTAGAGATAAAAAAGCTGCTTTTTCCCCAAATTTATAGGGATGGTAACGTTGTAGACAGGAAGCACTTCACAAACAGTTAACTAGAAGAATAAAAAGACAACATATTTGGTTTGGCATCAACACAGAAAATTAGCAAATTATATTTTAAGTAAAAATCAACTTGTCTTCATGTAGACATCTGTCGTCTTAGGCGCGCAAAATAGTTTTGTTTACACCTTAGCACTCAGAATGGGCGGTGACGAGATCAGTTGACAGACTGACTGTAAACGCTTAATTATTACATCAAGTCTTAACTCAGTTGTAAGGAATCAATTTTTCACTTCAGTAGCCAAAACATTTCTTGTGTCGATTAAAATTTCAATACGATCGGTTGGCGAAAAAATCATGACGTATTTTCGAATCCATTAATGAAAATGAGTCAATAAATGGACAGATGGAAATGAATAAGATGTACGAAACAATAAGCGAAGAAGAAATAGTATATTGGTTAATAATATGTTGGTTGAGAATCAGGATGTCTACAGAAAGACCTGTGTTCCTAATAGCCGACAACGTAGTCTTGTGCACGTCTTGGCACTTAGACTGAGCAGGGACGATATCAGTTTACAAACCTTTGTATAGAAAAGGATGAAATAGGGTGACTATTGTTATCTCGACTGCTTTCTTCTATTGAAAGCAAAACATACGACGATCAACAAATGAAGAAAAAAAAATAATTCAAAAAACCCATTTAGTCATTTCATATGTTTATCAAGATAATAGCACCACGAAGGTTCTCGAAAACTATAAAAAATCGGTGAGCAAAAACTTCAGCTTTTCCAGCGCTTATTCTAGTTCACTTTCAGTTCCATGAAATTTTATCGATTTATCTTCCATAAGTTTCATATAAATTCTAATTTCTGCCAAAAATCTTTGATTTGAAAGTCATCACTCGCAAGGTACAATTCAGAATTTTAACTATTCGCCAAGAAGTGGGGCAACTTTGCAACTGACAGCTGAAATTTGAGATCTGCACATTTGTCGGTAGCTAAGCAAAAAGAGATGGTCTGAAAATTTAGCTGGTACACTCTTTGTTATAAGAATATTGTCTTAGCGGCCGAGGTTAAATATTCTTATATTTCTGCCGATTTTAGGCTCAAAATATTCTTGGGAAGATTCTTAGATTATAGGGTATGGCATTTCTGTTGTCGAATGTATTTGGTAATTAGGTCAATCTGCAGACACAAGAGTCTAACATGTCGCACATAATTTCTAAATGAAATGAAATGCTATTTTCATCAATTATACGGCTAGTGCTGTTTTTGTTGCGTCTTGGCTAATTTTGCTGTTCAGAGAAATTAAGAATTTTTTACAGTTTAGTTAAGAACATATAACTGTATTGTATTTACAAATAAATTTTCAACACACAAAATTATATTCTTTTCAAGATCTCAGCCACAGGCTTATTCTTAAGATATTCTTAAACTTTCGCAAATTTCAGCTTCAATATTGTCGTAAATATATTCTTATATAAAAAAAAAGAAAAAGTGTATTCCGATTGGGACAACGAGTTAAATACAAGAAAGCCTTTTAAATGTAAATATAGCATGCTGTATGTAGTCGGTTGAGAAAAGACGCCAACATGCTGCTTAAAATTTCGCATTTTTCAGCCTCGATACTCTTGTAAAATATATTCTTATATAAGAAAAAAAAGTGTAGCTAAGAAATCGCCAAAAAATTTTCATTGTTATATGAGATTATAGCAAAAGATCGACACTTAAGCATGGTTCATTAACATTAAAAGCGACAAATCCATCCGGATTTTACCAAGATTAATAGCTGAAGTTCAGTTACGACTTTCATATGTAAATTCGGAAACTTACAACAACAAGGAGAAGAAAATTTTAACTCTCTCGGCTCTGAGGAAAAAAAAAATGACGAGTTGCACTTACCTTTTTAATTTGAAAATACGAAACGCAATGCCAAGGCTGCTGTTAACGAGGAGATGTCTGACTTTCGCGTGTTAACATGGAGTTAAAAAAACGGTCATACAGAGGCGGAGCAATGTTTAAAGCGCGATCAACTTGAAAAGCTGGGCTCAGTCCTACTTTTTTTTAAAGTTTACTTTACATATACGTCATTTGTTTTACACTGGAAATTTATTCAAGAAAACTGTCGGATCAGTAACTTGTCACAGTGAATTCTATTTTTATTTTTAATTTATTAGTATGATTTTAACTACTGTAGGATGGTAGCTGTTAGTAGAAGTAATTAGCCTAAGGAAAACATCGGCTGGTAGTGGACTCCATCAGTTTTTAAGCAGTTCCAAGAACTCCCTTAACTTTTGTTAGTTTAAGTAGCCTTTAGTAGCCGGAGCAATTTGAACATGCAACAACAAACGGTCATTTTGAATTTGTTTTTTGAGGAAAACTCGCGAGCTGGGAAATCACATGATTATCGTGGTTTCATCGTTCTTGAAAAGCTCCGTTTTCAAAATGCTTTCCGTCCACCGTTTTCATGATAGAGTAGTGTGAAAGGTAGGCCTAACAGTAGAAATAATTAAAGCTGTGTTTTCAAATTTCTCCGGCGTAATGTGGACAGGACTTTAACTTTCTTCAGCGGGCGCTAATGCATTAGCCAATAAAAGGGCGTTTTGTCAAAGAAAGAATACCCTGTTGTAAATTATACAGCTTATGATTTTAATGTGTAGTAAACGTAGTAATGGCACATACTGGTTTCAAACATGAAAGAATATTGCTTGAATGAATAAAAAGCATCATTTAATTAAGTGTCAAAGAGTATTTAGCTTTAAGAAAAACTAACTGGGGACAATATTTACATATTAAAATATATCTTAGCTGCATAAAATTAAAGCTATTAATATTTACAATTTAACACCGCAGCAGTGAATCAGCTGTCACTCAAAACATTAACAATTTAAAAATTTTAACATTTTTTAAAATTTTTAAAATTTTTAACTGGCTGGCACAAACGCTGATTTTAAAAATTAACGCTGATTCAACCTCTTTTCGGCAAGAAAAGAGGTTGAATAGGCTGATTCAAAGTACCAAGATCAAGATTCTGGAAGTAAAAACTGAAGTGTTAGTTTTGGTCTGGGCGAACCCTTGTGTAGTTTCCGCAAAAAGTTTATGCAAGGTGCAAGAAACTAAAATAATAATTACTAATAATTTACTAAGATAGAATTAAATATTTACTACTCACTACCAGATAATCGCAGAACCAAGGTGTAACATTAGAAATGATCAGGGGAATGCGATAGTATGAAATTGATATCCTCGCCGATTGTAATTTCAGATTCGCAAGGACTTTTATATTACAGCACGCATTTTTTGTCGGTCGCTTAGAGATGGTCGGAAAATTTAGCTGGTACATTCTTTATTATAAGAATATTGTTTTACAGGCCGAAGTTAAATATTCTTATTTTCTGCCGATTTTAGGCTCAAAATATTCTTGGGAAGATTCATAGATTATAGGGTATGGCATTTCTTTTTTCGAATGTATTTGGTGATTGGATTCTTAAGATATTCTTAAAGTTTCGCAAATTTCAGCTTCGATGTTGTTGTAAAATATATTCTTATTTAAGAGTGTATGCCGATTGGGACAACGAGTTAAATACAAAAAAGCCTTTTAAATATAAATATAGCATGCTGTATGTAGTCTGTTGAGAAAAGACGTTAACATACTGCTTAAAAATTCGCATATTTCAGCCTCGATACTCTTGTAAACTATATTCTTATATATAAAAAAATAGTGTAGCTAAGAAATCATCGAAAATTTCATTGTTAAATGAGATTATAGCAAAAGATCGACACTTAATTAGGTTTGCCGGTTTCATTAACATTACAAACGACAAATGAATCTGGATTTTAGCATGATCGATGCCGAAGTTCAGTTACGATATTCATATGTAAATTCGGAAAATTTCAACAACAGGGAGAAGAAAATTTTAACGCGGCCCTGAGGAAAAAAAATGACGAGCTGCACTTACCTTTGTAATTTGAAAATACGAAACGCAATGCCAAGGCTGCTATTGTCGAGGAGATGTCTGACTTTCGCGTGTTAACATAGAGTTAAAGAACGGTCATAAAAAGGCGGAGCAATGTTCAAAGCGCGATCAACTTGAAAAGCTGGGCTCAGTCCTACTTTTTATTCAAGTTTACATTACATATACGTCATTTGTAAATAAATACACTGGAAATTTATTCAAGAAAACTGTCGGATCAGTAACTTGTCACAGTGAATTCTCTTTTTATTTTTAATTTATTAATATGATTTTAACTACTGTAGAATGGTAGCTGTTACTAGAAGTAATTAACCTAAGGAGCACATCGTCTATTAGTGGACTCCATCAGTTTTTAAGCAGTTCCAAGAACTCCCTTAACTTTTGTTAGTTTTAGTAGCCTTTAGTAGCCGGAGCAATTTGAAGACGCAACAATCAACGGTTATTTTGAATTTGTTTATGAGGAAAACCCGCGAGCTGGGAAATCACATGATTATCGTGGTTTCATCGTTCTTGAAAAGCTCCGTTTTGAAAATGTTTTCCTTCCACCGTTTTCATGATAAAGCAGTGTGAACGGTAGGCCTAACCGTAGAAATAATTGAAGCTGCGTCAGCCGGCGCTAATGCATTAACCAATAAAAGGGCGTTTTGTCAAAGAAAGGATACCCTGTTATAAATTATACAGCTTATGATTTTAATGTGTAGTAAACGTAGTAATGGCACATACTGGTTTCAAACATGAAAGAATATTCTTTGAATGAATAAAACACATCATTTAATTAGGTGTCAAAGAGTATTTAGCTTTAGGAAAAACTAACTGGGGACAATATTTACATATTGAAATATATCGTAGCTGCATAAAATTAAATCTATTTATAATTTAACCCCGCAACAGTGAATCAGCTGTCACTCAAAACATTAACAATTTAAAAATTTAAAAATTTTTTAAAATTGTTGAAATTTTTACGCTGATTTTGAAAATTAACGCTGATTCAACCTCTTTTCGGCAAGAAAAGAGGTTGAATAGGCTGCTTCAAAGTCCCAAGATCAAGTTTCTGAAGTAAGAACTTAAGTGTTATCTTTGGTCTGGGCGCACCTTTGTTCAGGTTCCGCAAAAAGTTTAGACTATGCAAGGTGCAAAAAGATAAAATAATAATTACTAATAATTTACTAAGAAAGAATTAAATATCCTCGCCGATTGTAATTTCAGATTCGTAAGGACGTTTTTATTACAGCACGCTTTCACTTACATGAATGACGTTTACTAGATGAGTAAACAAACTGAATCCCTTGTAGTTTTTTTTTTCTATTACCTTTTAAGCCGGTTTACACTAGCGATGCAAGTTCAAGTGCATGCATACACAGCAATTCTTATTTCACCGTGAAAACGGCCTTGACGCAGGCATGAGCACAAGCCCAAGCACAAGCACAAGGATCAAAATTTTTCCTTTTTCTTGTGCTAGCGCTTATTCTTGCGTTTGCGCTCCAACACGTGACAACGAAATACCGCTCAGGCAGAACACAAGCACAATTATATTTACCACGGGTAGTTATGTTTGGCCAAGAAAAAACTGGATCATATCCAGATTACCTCGCACCTAAACAGTTTTCCAAAACGGTGGAATGTTTGGATGATTTTGCTTGTGCTTGTGTTTGCGTCGCATTTCGTTTTCTCGTTCGATTAAAATGTCAATAAATAAAAACGAAAAACATATATCTGAATTTTCGACTCCAATAATTATAAATACGTTTGTCGAAATATGAAAATGAATTTCATGTAAGAAATTATAAGGAAAGTGAAAGTAGTATTTGTAATCTAAGCTGGTCACGACTGAGAGAATTTTCTTAGCATTGTTTTATATTTGATTAAAAAGCAAGTTACATAGGCGATAGCCAGTTGCACTCTATTAACTTTTACAAAAGAGCATGGCTTCTGAACAAGAAAACAGTTAAAGGTCTTTTCCCATGGTGATCTCTTTTCTTCTTCCAATCAGCTTCTAGACTCACACTTCCCTCTAACTCGAGACCATACTGAGTTAGAGTTGGTTATTTTGAAGTTTAAAAGACACATTTAAGTAACTTGTCAAATGCAATGTTATATCTATCATATATATTTAATTCTTAAGAGCAGATTTCTCTCACGGTCACCTATACTTATGCAGGATAGAAAAATTCGATTTTCTGAGGACTGCAAGACGCGCGCGCTGGGGTTGACATTGACGCAGTGAACTACGCTACCAAGTAACGTACGCGACTAAAATGAAAGCAAAACTTTCCTACTGTGACCAAATCAGGTTTAATGAACCTGTGCTTAAACCAGGAACACGAGAATAGTAGCATATTGCCAACCACTATCTGATAACGTGTTCCAGTGAGAAACTAGCTGTTATCTGTCAAAAATTATACTGAGATCCAACTGCAAACATGTACCCGCAGATGGCGTAGTGCTCGCCCAGAACAAGTGCCAGATACGCAAATGGTTTACTTACTGGGGAGGTGACAGGAAAAAATGTAACGGGCACCGTAAAAGTTTTCAAAAAAGATCAATAACTTTAAAAAACGCGTGGTTACCCCTACATTTTATGTTATGAAATGGAAATGGGAACCGTATTAGACACGTGGTTAGTTTCTGGTTGTGAGAAAAAGGTTTTTAACTGTATTTTAACTGAACCAGAGGAAGGCTGCCAGAGACTCTAAAAGCACTTAATTTTGCAACGCGTTTGTTATTGAAAACATATCAAAAATGGTTATGGTACCATTTACCATGCACTTTTAAGATCTTTATAAATTTGTTTGCTTTTCTGTATGTAAAGGCGAATTCTAAGGAAACCCGTGACGAAATATCCTTTCCTTCGTTTTCCAGAAAAATGCTGATGTCAGCATTTCTGTTGAGATTCCGGGCTAATTATCTCGAAAAAGTGCGTGGCTACCCCAATTTGTCTTTGAGGATTCCAATAGCCCTTGCAAAGATCTGCTATTTTCGCGTGGTCCCAGCCTGGCGCAAAAACCTTTGTATTAAGTACAGTTTGTAGGTACCGTCCTTAATTTACCTTCATTGGCTACCTGTTGAGTTCAGGATCAAGTTTAAAGTTTTGTTATTTGTGTCACCTAACCTCACTTATCTTCTTCGCGCTCTGTTGCGCATAAGGCCGCACTACTCCTCCAACGCGGAATCCTGTCCTTAGCCAGAGCTCTCACTTCTTCCCAGGACTTCCAGCCCGCATTGCCCTCTCTTTCTCTACAGTACGGCGCCAGGTTGTTTTGGGGCAGCCGACTTCCCTTTTGCCTATAGGTGTCCAGGTGAGTGCTGTGGCACAGTGATGCTCTCTGGGCATCCTAAGAACGTGTCCTAAAAACCTCAATCTCCTTTAATTTACGTCCATACTCATCTTCGTACATCCTGTTCTTTTGTTAAGCTCATCAATTGATACTATTTAAGGTCAGAATATGCCCAGGCTTCTTTTGAGGCACTGGTATTGGAAGGAGTCTAGTTTTCTGTTGTCTTGGACATTGGTCTTCGATGTCTCGTTTCCATACAACAGGACTAGCTTGACTAAGGTGTCAAATAGTCTGGTCTTAGTCCTCCTATTGTACTGCTTTGAGCTCCATATTTCTCTTAGCTTTCTGAACGCTGCTTTGGCCTTACTCAACCTACTATCCAAATCTTTGTCACAACCTTCCTCTGTTCTTAAAACAGCTCCTAGATAGGTGAAATCCTTGGTTTCTTTTTGACTAATTTTAGTTACAGTCTAGTAATTAGCATAGTCCTGGACATATTTTAACGTGGCATGGTGCAGGCCCACGATGTTCCTTCTGTTGGTGAGTGTTTCTGCAAAGAAGTGTCTCACACCCTCGTTAAAACTACCTTTCGTTTATAGAAAAAGACGCGAAATGTCTTCACGCGATTGTTTCCGATCCACCAGATTTTGGTATGTAACGCTTGTCACCTTAGCTATTGTGAGCCCTCTATTGTTAGTTCCCAAATATGTTCTCTAGCCACGTGCACATGAATGAACACATGAATTGTGTTGGTGGGGTCGGTTGAGGTAGTGGGGAAAAGTTGTCAAACTGGGATTGAGAGGAGAGGAGAATTTGTGCTGTGGTGCTCTCTCTACATTTTGAAACTTGCCCTTAAGGACAAAACAGTTGTTATCGCCTCTGGAAGTAGGCTTAATACAAGTTAGATGCTATCTCTGGTTGAGCCTGATTTTGATATGTAGTTGGCCATTTTAAAGTGGTTAATTTTTTTTTTCATACTGTGTCTATCAACCAATCAGATCTAAGCCATTTTCAAACCTTGCGAAACGTTGCGTCTTATCATTCTTATCAAAATTTGATAATATAAAAAAATTACCGTGCTTTTTTTTTTAAATTATAAGCCCTAAAGCTGTAATTAAGGGTGTTTTTAGTAGATCATACTGTTACTATGTTAACCTACTGTGTCAGGAAAATGATAATAATGTGCTCACCAATGATTGGGCATCTTTTGACACCACGATTGTGGAAAGCGATAGAATGGTTATAACGACCCATCAAAATCTAAGTGCTGGAAACTGTTTTAAGCCACCTTAAGTGGTAACTTATAGGGTTCTAATGAAGCTTGAGTAGTTCCTACATTAGTCCCCTTTAGAAGTTAAATTCAAATTTTCCCGCGAGCATCCCTGGCTTTTTCATATGGGAGCTTCTCCGGGTTCCAAATGTCTAACAAGAAGTGATAGTGAAGGACTGAAGGAGTGATGAGATGCAATCTCTTCACCACTGCAACTTAGAAAATAATATTTTCTAAGTTAAAAAGGAAAACGCTAGCAAAGATACAAAAAATGTAAACAATTTTAAAGAAGTCGTTCCCATCATGACAATACAAACAGGAAAAAAATATCGCGGTCATCTGTACTGAGGAACACGGATTCACACTCCTTACAACTACCACTAAAGGACAAACTCTTGATAATTTTCTTGATAATAGTTTTTCGTGCTTTATCAAAGAAAGTTCTTTCACAAGGCCATAGTGTGTTCATATAACTCGGTCCTTCACGGCAATCAAGACAGCATTTTAGAGATTCCAGGTGTATATTGGTCACGCTTTGCTTCGTACGAACAACAAATTGTTAATCAAGCGGTGCACAGTTTGTCTGAGTCGAGCGGTCGGTGGTGTTTTTAGCACAAGCGTTGTGTCTTATTCAAGATATGGCTGAACTGTTAGGATAAGGAGAGAAATGAAAACATTGATTATACTCTAATCACCCTGAAACGATTATAAAATATTTTGTAACTAATCTTAATAAACACAAACACAGCATCAGGGGCGGGCATCTCGTTTATTGATGCAGGATACAGCGAGCGTTACATCATCATAAAGAAAATACAGCAGTGAATAAACAGAAGAATTAAAAAGCAAAGTTGAAAGAGATGCCTTCGAGTGGCTCTTGCATAACTTACAAATTCTTAAATAGCCTACTAGCCCCTTAGGGATTCACGCCTAAAATACTTCTACAGTTAACACGAACCATACATAGTGAACATACTCCAGTGTAATTAGCGAAACGTTACAAAATATATTTGTATTGTGCTTCTCGCTTTGCCTTGCGGGAGGTGCTGAAGGTATGTCATACTTTATGCTTTGCTTTTAACGCATCCAATTTTGCATGGTTGAAGTGCTGTGTTATATAATCTCGACATGTTCTAAAGATTAAATCACTTTCCTTTTAAACCAAGTGAAGAAAGTTCAGATACAGCTTTCGAGGAATGGGTCTGATTTCTATTTACCCGTCCTTATTTCGTAATTTCCAATGTTCTAAACGATGACAAACATGGATTACCGCTGATATTATGATAAGCAAAATTTGGTGAACCTCTCAGTAGACTGTTCAACGTGTGTCTAGAGAAACATCTGTTTTGGTTTCTCAACTCTTTACATGCTTTTATATGGTGTGATTTCTTGCAAAACTGAGCTAAATGCGACAACTTTCTGCCAACCTGTTTCAAAACTTGGGTTAAATTGCAATTCATTCCAATGATACTCGGATGAGGCCCTGTCTCGTAATCAAAAATTCTGAGATTCATTTTCATATTGTTCGTGATACTCTTGCTTTCTCATAACCAGTTTCTGATTTCGAAAGTTTAATCATTTTTCTTCAATGTTTTGCTCATAATAAGCTTGTAAGTTCACCTTACGTAGGTGTTAAGTTTCCGCAACGATGGCGAAAATATGGCCTTAGACTCGGTAGAAAGAAGACAAAGAAAACACAATTTAATCATATTGTAAGTAAAGTTATATGAAAGTTCCTGAATTTTAAACTGCGTAGAATGATATAATGACATGAATGATAATGTAAACAACTCAGGCAGTAGTGAAAATAACGTCCGATAAAAGTCATGTAGACAACTGCTTTAGTCGTCTACATAAGTTCCATGATTATTCACACGTTGCTGTTCCTGGGCCAGTATAACACACGACATCTGGGTGGATACGCACGCAATGTATCAACGTAAAATACCTTCGCCACCCTGTTGCACCATAACACATCTTGCAACATATTCCAACGTTGGTAAGCATTTGAAAGAGGTAAGTAACAACACTATGTTGCCTGCGAGTGTCTGGGCCTTAGCGGCCATTATGAAGTCCACAATTGCAATTTAATAAACGCTGGTAACAATATCTAAGATAAAAAACAAGAACATCATATTGGCATCTCTTCAATAAAGTTACCATTAAGGGCCGAACGTAACGACTCTCAGTTTAAGTTTTGACTTTTAGCACTTCCATGTCCTTCGTAGCTTCCATGCTTTCGCGGGCAAATAAGTAATATTTTGTATTTTAAGTCTTGTCGAGGTATTGAACAGGCACGAGAAACAAATGAAGGAAGAAAAAGGCTTTTCCTTTTTAGAGAATGCCGGACTGAAAAAATAATCGAGCGGTCTCAGTAGGCAGTCGAGCGAGACCAAGCCAAACACAAAATTGGCGGTCTTGAAATTACTATAAAGTATAAGAAACTATTGCTTTGTCTCGAACTTAGCAAACCTAATAAACAAAATGTTTAAGAGATCAATTCATTTAAAAAATTCAGTTTTTCTCAGTCTCAAAATAATTGTCCACAAAGATTGATGTCAGGAATGCAACATCAAAGCATCACTTCTTAAAATCATTTTAAATAAACACATAAGCTTAACACTGCTTTCCAAACGCGAATGTTCCAATCCGTCTCAGGGCACAGCAGCGAGCAAAGCATAGCTCACTACAGCTCACGGCCAACTGTATCGCAGCTATAAGGTGTCTCTGACACCATATCAAACTGATTTCAGTGAGAAGCACCAACTCTGAGAGGACACAAATTCCTTTCATTCAAAACCCGAATCGAATGACGTTCACTGTTGACCGCGATCGCAGGTTTTCCGAGCGTATTTTTCAACTCCTGCAATATTCAAGTCAACGTTCAACTTTTCGGCTCACAGGGCTGCTCTGATGGCCAAAACTGACTTAACTTTTCCAGCATTTTCTTTAAGATTTGTAGATTTCGCAGTTCAATTCTGCTTTCGCTGTAAGTTTTCACTCCACGAGAAGCGAGTTTGACAGTGGCGGGATTTTCTTACGCCAATCACAATTCTTTGCTACGCGTAGCAACCAATGGGGATGCGCCTTTATTTTGTACAGACAATAGATTACGTCAAGTTGCTATTTTCGCGTTTGCTAAAGTGGGCAAAGGCCGGCTTTCGAGTTATGTGAAAGATTTAGGAATGAAAAAGCGTTTTTCTGTAGTAGTTTGTTTCTTTATTATATAAAACAATTCGATTCTATGTTGCCGTGCCTATGTTCGGTAATAGATCACAGAAGACGTCAAAATGTGGTAAGAACACCAACCGGCTTTCGCCTCGGGCGTTACTTTTTTGTTCTGTTGCCACATTTTGACGTCATCTACGATCTATTACTAAACAGACGCACGGCAACATGGAATCTTTTTGTTAAATAGAAGATATCGTTCCGACTTTTAAAAAATCATCTTTGTTACAAGCCATTGGCGAACTTGTGACATCTACAAATCATCATGACCATTCTCTTAATATTCAATTAGCAAAATTCATTTCATCTTGCTTTAATGTACGCAATATTCTTCGTTCAAATCAAACCGATGTAACTTGATTGCATTATCATAACCTTCTTATGATGTTCACGATAATCATTACTGTTTTAGTTTTAGTCTATAAAAGCTTTTGCAACACTGTATCTATATATGATCACGCAAATAAATCCAGTTATTATTGTGGTTTTTGTAGGTTAGAGCACCGCTACCCCAAGTGTGGCATCGTTCAGTCCAATAACATTCGTGGAATCGTCCGCTGCAACACGAAATGTGGGATCGCCCAGCGGCGAAATAAGTAAGGAGACGTCCAGCACAGAAAACACTCTGGAATCGTTCAGTGCGCTATTAATGTGGTATTACCCAGCGGCACAATAGATTTGCCATTGTCTCACGTAACAGTACAGACATTAAAAGTGGGATCCTCCACCGCAGCATCATTTACGACTGCTGCATTGCATTCAGTGTCACATTCAGTAAAGCCATCGCAAGTCACTACAGCACCCATCTCAACCACTGAGACCGGCGTGGAACCAACGATAGCATCAACAGTAAAACCAACAATAACGTCTTCTGTAAATGGTAAGTAATACCTATGGGTGAATGGTTACAACTGCGCTGAGTTCAGTTGCCTTATATTGTCTTCTAGATTCCACCGGAAAAAAGAGAGGTTTTGATTCGCCGATTCGACAAATGGATATTTTTATTCGCGATTCCACTAACCTAACTAACCATGTTTGCCTCTACCGGTCGCTAGGAAAACTTTATGACTGATGTTATTGATTAACGCGCCAACTGATAGCCAATGTGTTATGTATGGTAGCCTAGGTAGCCTCGGTACTAGGGTGCACGTTAGCCTCATTATGATGTATCTATAAGGAAGACTGACTTTCAAAATAAACGGTTATTTTGTTCTTGTGGTACGTTACTATCTACTTGTTGAAACACAATGAACATTACTTCCGGTGCGCGGTACTCCCGAGATCCTTCGGGATGTCAGCTTGGAAATGACTCGGTTTCTAGCTGACAGGTAAGATCTGAGATCTGCAAAAATTTACTGAAAGCTGAGAAATCACCGAAACTTTAACTGATAACTGATTTTCTAGCATCCCATCCAGACACTCGGAAAATGATTGCAGTAAAAACCCGCGTGTAAGGACCTATGTTTTTTGAACCTTAGCAAAATAGGTTGTTTTATTTTGGGGAAATTATTAGCAATATAGGCTAATTAAGTTCTTTATTTGTGTCTTACTTTCTATGAACGAGATATAGTTTTTAATTACCAGGAAAATAGTAAACTTGGGTTTGGTCCTTAAATGTATAGAATTTATTTACAAGGGTAGTACAATAAGCATAACACAAGTGATTAAAAAATGTAGATGTAGTGTTGTCTCTATAACAAGAGTTCATAATTTAACTGTAACCCACATATAAGAACCTGCTTGATCTTACTTGGCTAATCAGGTTCTTGTATTTTTGGGTATTAAAATCATAGTGGAAAATTTCTGGCCGCAGGTTCTTAAAGCATTTGGTTCCTTACACGCGGGCTAGTACTGTATCATTTCTAACTGAAAACACTGAAAGGGCATCTGAATGGGAGTATCGCGAACGAATGTTAGCAGAGTACTACACTACTACAGCAACTTTATTTGCAGGTATTCTCAGACGTTTGCAGAGGCACCGTCGTTTCAGCACTGAATGACGTGATGTTTAGTCAACCTCTATGACCTAAGTCACGGTACAGTCGTTCTAAAAATACCTTTCCCTCCCTTCTCCCCATTCTTCTCTCATAGCCTACACTTGATCTAAGTCTCCAAGCTTCATCCCAGTTTACATTACACAGTAAACATTCCAAAGCAACGATGGGAGCATACGGAAGAGTTCGTTTTGTGCTGCTCTGCACAGTTTACATTTTAAAGCTATCCAGTTATGACAACATCGTAATGGCTTCTACAATATCTCCTTCAGGTAAGCTGGATTTGGTGGTTCTCTTAACCAAGATCGAGAAGGAATGTGATGTGTATTCCTGTTCGTACATGTATCATGTCATATCAATTTGATTTTCATGCCTGAAATCTCTGCAGTCTCACCTAATAATCCCTACCCGACTTCGAAACAGACTGCACACTGCCTAGTGCTATGATAGAACAGCACTTTGTTTAACGACAGAACATTTCCTAAACATAGGGGATGAAAGCGGGGTATGGATGGACCTTTCTCCAGTGTTTTGAATGGCAGAGGCGAGTCGCCAAAGGCGCACCCGTGAGAATTTTGGATTAAATTTTTCAAATTCATCTCTCTTAATCCTTCTTATATTGCCAAAGTTGGAAATATTCATCGAGCACTTTTACGAATTGGTGATTCCTAGCATGTTGCGAAATCGAATATTTATGCCTGAGAGATACTGATTTTTGGTCGCTTGGAAAGGGGAAATAATGTTATTTATTCAAATCTACGGATATTTCATCTGCTTTTTAATAGCAACCATAGTTGTAAACCGCTTTAATCCTATTGTGGGACTACTGTCCCATTGCAGTTTAACATCTCTTTCCTCTGCTAAGGAAGCCTGCGAACAGATTTCAGACCGGCTGTTGTTTAACAACGGCTTAAACAACAGCCGGAAATCTGTTCGGGTTTGTAGATTGACCAAGTGTTAATTGAATCAGCGACAACAATGCCTCTCTAATGGCTATTCCGACCGTGCATTGTTAATAGAGGGAAATGTTTAGAAAGCCCAGGCAAACTAGCAAACAAATATGACAAGATTTATTTTGGAAGGTCCACGACTGTGCATAATATGCTTTGTTTTCATGAACCGAAACGTTTCTGTTGGTTAGTTCGGATCCCAATCGGAAGTAAACCATAGCCAAAAAAGCGACCAAAAACTTATCACTTGTCGGGTTCCATAACCATTCCCTCACTGGCTATTATTAACTTTGAGGAAAGGAATAATTTTATGAGAAAAGAAATAATTGAAAAAAATTACCAGACACCTTTTGACAGCTTCAATCAAGTAAGGTCATTCCAAGACCTCTGGAGTCATTCCAATTAATGAATGAGTTGCCAGTAATCAGATCCCCGTGTTTGCGCGAAGAACTCTGGAATCGTCAGAGGGCAAACATTGCTAGTCGCTAGAAGGAAATGTATGGCGAAAAGTTGTTTCGAGGTACAAGAAAACGATTTTTGAGAGATATCAACGCTTTTTCGCCGTCGTTTTTATCGCGAATGGATTTGGGCAATGTTGATATGTGGAATATGTAAGTTTTTGTTTGAATAACCGTGAAATATGTGACAAAATCTACCGATAAACTCCGTTGCTTGCGTGAGGTTTATTGTGAAATTTACATCGCGTAATGGTCTGAAAGTATTACAAAATTAATTAGGTATAAATCGAGAGGAAATAACCCAGCAAAGCCTTGTAAATTGTGTACAGGCTACTTTTGGCTTATTTGAAAGCTCAGTCATACAAATAATACTGAAAATAAGCCCAGTGGCGATCATTGTACCGTCTGCCAGTGGGGTTGATTTAATGACACATGAGTCCGCGCGACTCATGCTGTGTGGCTACTGTGTTGCTCAAAGCCTTTGTTTTGCTTTTACAAGCACGTATTTCACTGATTTTCTTTCTCTATAACAGATCAAGGGTGGTTACTTGAATACATCTCTGAGTGCCATTTGTGCGTGATTATGCTTTCCAAAGTTTGGTATTGACGATTGAGTGAAATTGCCAGACACAAAGGGTAGTATTTCCTTCTGCGCATCATTTTCGTTTTGGGGCAACATGCTCATGAGAAGGGTGAAATATCTATTTAACATTTTACATTCTTTTCACGTAATTTATATGACATTCTCAACGAACGAAATGTAATAATACTGGAGTTCATTGCCTGCCAGATTTCTTTCGATAAAGTCAGGATTCAAGCCAAGAGTGTATCGTGTTGTAGAGAGGCTCGATCCGATACCGGCGAAACATTTATAAGTTAATTTGCATATTTATTTGGCAAATTGAATTTTTTTTAAAACATTAAAACGCGCTTGTCAAATTGGATATTGTAAAATTTCCTCATAGTGAGTCACTTAATTCCGATAGCGCCAACCCCGGTCCCAGGCATAATCCGGGAATTTGACGCGAGGTTAGCTCTGTAAACTGAGTGTAAAAATTACAAAAATCTGAGTGAAGCAGACCGTACTCAACAAAACGTATTGAACAATGCCAGCAATTCAAGATGAGCGCTTTTGTCATTTTCACTCATGACTCATTTTCTTCTAGTTATTTGTCACTACTGTTCGTTAAGAAATGCAGTTTTGTCGTTATACTGTAGTCAACTGATTTGTCCTTACTTACAGTGGATGGGTGTAACAATTACACAGTCCTGAGTGAAGCAGACCGCGCTCAAGGACAAATAGTTATCAGCAATTATAGATGCGATAGGGATGACCTGGTACCAGGTTGGTATCGTTTCCAGGGAGCTGCCGGAAATCAGATGGCGGACAAATGTGTTCCCACGAATTACTGCGGTACTCGGCGTCCGGGATGGCTCAATGGCACACACCCGACAGTTGCTGAAGGTGTGGTCACTCGTAAAGTCTGTTATCATTACTGGGATTATTACTGGGACGGGTCAACCAACTGCTGTTACTGGAGTAACAATATAAGAGTCAGGAACTGTGGGGCTTTCTTCGTGTATGAGCTACAAAAGCCGCCTGGTTGCGATCTTCGTTACTGTGGTAACGCCAGTGGTGCAGGTAAGTTGCCTTGTTTGCTTTTTTGAGTGTGTCCGTCAACAATCAATCATGAAGCAATCATCATCATCAATCATCAAACAAAGTTTAAAGACATTCTCCAGAGGTAGCTCAGTGCCATCTTAACTTTTCGAGTGTAAGGAGGCTCTGAACGCCTCTGGATGACAATAAAGCTGTATCTTATTAGTTTGATTACAACTCGTATTGGTATTACGTAACATATGTGTCTAGAGAAACTTCCATGTTAAGTAATTCTTAGCGTATTCGTAGAAATATCAGAATCATTTCTATCCTCTAGTTCTTTATCATGAACAACCAACATATATCTGCCTTCATTTTTACGACGAAAAAAGGTACTTTTCCCTTTTTTTCACTACCTTAACCCCAGCAGCGGTTTTCATGACGATTTGGCCCAAAACTTAGCTTTCTCGTAAGAGAGCGAAAAGTGTTTCTGTACCACGCTCTCAATTGTCGTTGTATTGAGACAATAATGACCAAATGCAAATTAATAAACTCCGACACCGAAAAACACACTAGAATAACTTGCTGGGATAAATTCAAACCCGTAGAGCTTAGCGTGTTTGCTTTAGAGGCTCGGGAAAGTCTGCGTGCAAACATGGTGGCCCATCAGGCCGACGTTCATCTCCGGTTTATTAGACTACAATTATTTATAGATCTTTTTTTTAGGTAAGAATACTTGTGGGCAGCACGCAGCAACAATTAATGATCTTATACAACTGAGTTTATTAATCGACCGGTTTCGTCTGCAAGTGAGACTTCGTCAAGATTAAACTACAAGATACAAAGATGGAACTTATTTTATACTAAATATTGGCAGTACAAAGTACGCTCCTACATGTCCTCCATGTTTCTGTCGAGTTATAGAAACACTCGTGAAAGTTTGGGAGAACTCGAAAAAGCTGTGGAAACACTGCGGCTCGTGTTCCCACAACATTTCTCGTTCTACACTCTTTCTCCCAAACTTCCACTGGTGTTTCTATAACTGGATAGAAACACGGTACATGCTTTCTATTTCTTAAATCGATGAATGGTTACAGCTACTTTAAGTTTAACTGGTTACCTAATACTGTCGACTAGTTTTCACCGGAAAAAGAGAAATTTTGATTAGTCTATTCGATGAATGGATGATTTTATTCGCAATTCCACTAACTTAGCCAACCACGGTTGCCTCTACCAGTCGCTTGAAAAAATTTATGACTGATGGTATTGATCAACACGCCAACTGATAGCCAATAAACATAAATTCCAGTACACACTACTCGCGAGAGTACGCACGGTACGGTACGAAGCACGTCTCATCACAATATAGCCGAAGCTCAGAAAATGTAAAGCGTACAGAGCCTCTCTATTTCTCAACACACGCGAAAGAAAAACTGCGAGCGAAGCCAGCGCGAGGCAATCATTTCATTCAATACTTATTACAGAGTTACTCAATTAAAACACCTCATTGTAAACATTGATTGTGGAGAATAAATAAATACTTGAAATCAAAAAAAATTCTAGTGATACTAGGTCGAGGCTTTGCCCCATAATAAATTCTGAGATTCATTTTTTCTGACGTCGGTTACCGTTCACGTGACCGTGATGCACGCGTATTATTATTCTTCTTTGTAGAGAAGTGAGAATTTAGTGGCTAAACAAGAAGTCTAAGTTAAAAAGGATACAATTTTTTTTACGTACAGTAAACTTAGAAAATTTGCTTCATGCACAATAATGCACATCGTTTTCACTTTGGGGTAACATGCTAATGAGAAGAGTGAAATATCAATCTAATATTTTATACTCTTTTCAAGAAATTTATTTGACATGCACAATGATTGAAATTTAATTTTACTGGAGTTCAGTGCCTGCGAGATTTCTTTCGATCAAGTTAGGATTCAAGCCACGAGTGGATCGTTTTGTAGAGAGGCTCGATCCTATACGGGCGAGACATTTATAAGTACAGTTACTTATTTGGGAGAGAGGGCAAATTCAAATTATTTTAAAGCATTATAACGCATTATGTTCAAATTCGTGGTGTGTCACTTAATTCCAAGAGCGTCAATCCCTGCTCCGGGCATAGTCCGGGACTTTGATGCAAGGCAGGCTCTGTAAACTGGGTGTAAAAACCACACAGTTCTGAGTGAAGCAGACAGTGTCCAAATAAAAAGGTGTTGAACAATGTCAACAATCCGAAATGATCGCTTTTGTCATTTTTCACTCATGACTCATTTTGTTTTAGTTATTTGTCACTACCGTTCAGTTAAGAAATGCAGTTTTGTCATTTACTGTAGTCAACTGATGTGTCCTTATATACAGTAGATGGATGTAAAAATTACACAATCCTGAGTGAAGCAGACCGCGCTCAAGGACAAATAGTGGTCACCACCAGCAGTTATAGATGCGATAGGGATGACCTTGTACCAGGTTGGTATCGTTTCCAGGGAGCTGCCGGAAATCAGATGGCGGACAAATGTGTTCCCACGAATTACTGCGGTACTCGGCGTCCGGGATGGCTCAATGGCACACACCCGACAGTTGCTGAAGGTGTGGTCACTCGTAAAGTCTGTTATCATTACTGGGATTATTACTGGGACGGGTCAACCAACTGCTGTTACTGGAGTAACAATATAAGAGTCAGGAACTGTGGGGCTTTCTTCGTGTATGAGCTACAAAAGCCGCCTGGTTGCGATCTTCGTTACTGTGGTAACGCCAGTGGTGCAGGTAAGTTGCCTTGTTTGCTTTTTTGAGTGTGTCCGTCAACAATCAATCATGAAGCAATCATCATCATCAATCATCAAACAAAGTTTAAAAACATTCTCCATTGGTAGTTCAGTGCCATGTTGACTTTTCGAGTGTAAGGAGGCTCTGAACTCCTGCGGATGACAATAAAGCTGTATCTTTTTAATCTGATCACAACTCGTATTGGTATTACGTAACATGTGTGTCTAGAGAAACTTCCATGTTCCGCAATTCTTAGCGTATTTGTAGAAATATCAGAATGATTTCTGTCCTCTAGTTCTTTATCATTAACAACCAACATATATCTTCCTTCATTATTACTACGAGAAAAGGCAATTTTCCCTTTTTATTCACTCTCTCGACCCCAGCAGCGGTTTCCGTGACAATTTGGCGCAAAACTTAGCTTTCTTGTAAGAAAGCGAAAAGCGTTTTTGTTCTACGCTCTCAATTGTCGTTGCATTGAGACAATAATGACCAAAATGCAAATTAATAAACTTTGACACCGAAAAACACACTAGAATAACTAGCTGGGTTAAATTCAAATCCCTAGAGCTTAGCGTGTTTGCTTTAGAGATTCGAGAAAGTCTGCGTGCAAACATGGCGGCCTATCAGGCCGACGTTCATCTCCGGTTTATGAGACTACAATCATATATAGATCTTTTTTAAAATAAGAATACTTGTGGGCACACACAGCAACAATTAATGATTTTGTAAAAATGAGTTTATTAATCGACCGGTTTCGTCTGCTGTTGAGATTTCGTCAAGATCAAACTGCAACTGAGATACAAAGATGGAACTTATTTTATACTAAATATTGGCAGTACAAAGTACGCTCCTACATGTTCTCCGTGTTTCTATCGAGTTATAGAAACAATCGTGAAAGTTTGGGAGAACTCGAAAAAGCTGTGGAAACACTGCGGCTCGTGTTTCCACAACATTTCTCGTTCTGGAGTTTATCCCCCAAACTTCCACTGGTGTTTCTATAACTGGATAGAAACACGGTGCATGTTTTCTATTTCTTAAGTCGATGAATGGTTACAACTACCTTAAGTTTAGCCGGTTACCTAATACTGTCGACTAGTTTTCACCGGAAAAAGAGAAATTTTGAGTTGTCTATTCGATGAATGACCAATTTTATTCGCAGTTCCACTAACCTAACCAACCACGATTGCCTCTACCAGTCGCTTGAAAAAATTTATGACTGATGGTATTGATCAACACGCCAACTGATAGCCAATAAACATTAATTCCAGTACACACTACTCGCGAGTGTACGCACGGTACGGTACGAAGCACGTCTCATCACAATATAGCCGAAGCTCAGAAAATGTAAAGCGTCCAGAACCTCTCTATTTCTCAACACACGCGAAAGAAAACCTGCGAGCGAAGCCAGCGCGAGGCAATCATTTCATTCAATACTTATTACAGAGTTACTCAATTAAAACACCTCATTGTAAACATTTATTGGGGAGAATGAATAAATAATCAAAAAAAATTCTAGTGATACTAGGATGAGGTTTTGCCTCAATAAATTCTGACATTCATTTTTTATGACGTCGGTTATCGTTCACGTGACCGTGATGCACGCGTATTATTATTCTTCTTTGTAGAGAAGTGAGAATTTAGTGGCCAAACAAGAAGTCTAAGTTAAAAAGGATACAATTTATTTTACGTACAGTAAACTTAGAAAATTTGCTTCATGCAAAATAATGCGCATCATTTTCACTTTGGGGTACATGCTAATGTGAAGAGTGGAATACCAATCTAATATTTTTTACTCTTTTCAAGAGATTTATTTGACATGCTCAATGAACGAAATTTAATTTTACTGGAGTTCAATGCCTGCGAGATTTCTTTCGATCAAGTTAGGATTCAAGCCACGAGTGGATCGTTTTGTAGAGAGGCTCGATCCTATGCGGGCGAGGCATTCATAAGTACACTTACTTATTTGGAAGGGAGGGCAAATTCAAATTATTTTAAAGCATTATAACGCATTATGTTCAAATCCATGGTGTGTCACTGCCTTAATTCCAAGAGCATCAATCCCTGCTCCGGGCATAGTCCGAGACTTTGATGCAAGGCTGGCTCTGTAAACTGGGTGTAAAAACCACACAGTTCTGAGTGAAGTAGTCAGTGTTAAAAAACAAACGTATTGAACGATGTCAACAATCCAAAATGATCGCTTTTGTCATTTTCACTCATGACTCATTTTGTTTTAGCTATTTGTCACTACGGTTCAGTTAAGAAATGCAGTTTTGTCGTTTACTGTAGTCAACTGATGTTTCCTTATTTACAGTAGATGGATGTAAAAATTACACAATTCTGAGTGAAGCAGACCGCGCTCAAGGACAAATAGTGGTCAACACCAGCAGTTATAGATGCGATAGAGATGACCTGGTACCAGGTTGGTATCGTTTCCAGGGAGCTGCAGGAGATCAGATGGCGGACAAATGTGTTCCCACGAATTACTGCGGTACTCAACATCCAGGTTGGCTTCATGACACACACCCGACAGTCGCTGAAGGTGTGGTCACTCGTAAAGTCTGTTATCACTACTGGGATTATAACCGGTTTAGGTCGAGCAACTGCTGTTACTTGAGTAACAATATAAGAGTCAGGAACTGTGGAGCTTTCTTCGTGTATGAGTTACAAAAGCCGCCTCGTTGCCATTTTCGTTACTGTGGTAACGCCAGTAGCGAAGGTAAGTTGCCTTGTTTGCTTTTGGAAGTGTGTCAGTCAACCATCAGTCATGAAGCAATCATCATCATCAATCATCAAACAAACTTTAAAAACATTCTCCAGAGGTAGTTGAGCGCCACCGTAAGTTTTCGAATGTAGGATGGCTCTGAACGCCTCTGGATGACAATAAAGCTGTATCTTATCAATCTGATTGGTTGTGCGTCTAGAGAAACTTCCATGTTACACAATTCTTACCGTATTTGTAGAAATATCAGAATCTTTCCTATCCTCTAGTTCTTTATCATGAGCAACCAACATATATCTGCCTTCACTATTATTACTACGAAACACGGTACTTTTCCCTTGTTATTTACTCTCTCAGCCCCATCAGCGGTTTCCATGACAATTTGGCGCAAAACTTAGCTTTCTTGTAAGAAAGCGAAAACCGTTTCTGTTCCACGCTCTCAATAGGCCATATTCGTACTCTAGGTATTGGACTGGAACTAGCTTGCGATGAAGGCTAATGCGGGGGAATATAATTAAAAAGAGATTAAAATATCATTTGCATTGGAAAAGATTCCCTGCATTAGCCTCAGTTGCAAGCTAGTTCCAGTCCAATACCGGGAATACAAATATGGTCTATTGTCGTTGTAATGAAACAATAATGACCAAATGCAAATTAATAAGCTCCGACACCGAAAAACACACTAGAATAAGAGATTAGAGATTCGAGAAAGTCTGCGTGGAAACATGTTGGCCCATCAGGCCGACGTTCATCTCCGGTTTTTCAGACTACAACTATTAATAGATCTCCACTCCCCCTGGATGGAAAGCTAGCTCACCACAAGTTACTCCTCCAGCATTTAATCGCCACACCCTTTTATCAGGATATCTTTTTTAACTCTCCTACGTGCCCTACATTTATTACCTGCACCTCACTCGGTTTTGTTATTTGTCACTACTGTTCAGTTAAGAAAGGCTGTTTTGTCGCTTACTGTAGCCAACTGATGTGTCCTTGCTTACAGTGGATGGATGTAGAAATTTCACACTCCTGAGTGAAACAGACCGCGCTCAAGGACACAGAGTGATCAACAGCAATTATAGATGCGATCGCTATGACCTGGTACCAGGTTGATATCGTTTCCAAGGAGCTTCCGGAGATCAGATGGCGGACAAATGTGTTCCCGAAAATCACTGCGGTATTACTGCTTCAGGTTGGCTTACTGGCACACACCCGACAGTCGCTGAAGGTGTGGTCACTCGTAGAGTCTGTTATCACAATTATTATTATTACTGGTATTGGTCAAACAAGTGCTGTTACTGGAGTAAAAATATAAGAGTCAGGAACTCTGGAGGCTTCTTCGTGTATGAGTTACAAAAGCCGCCTTATTGCAGTTTTCGTTATTGTGGTAACGGCAGCGCAGGTAAGTTGCCTTGTTTGCTTCTTTGATTTTGTCACTCAACAATCAGTCATCAAGCAATCGTCATCGTCAATCATCAAACAAGGTTTAAAACATTCTATTGAGGTGGTTCAGTGGAATCTTAACTTTTCGAATTTAGATGACTCTGAAGCCCTCCGAACGACAATAAGGCTGTATCTTATCAATCTGAGTATAATTCTTATCGGTAGTACGTAAAATATGCGTTTACAGAATCTTCCATGTTACGCAATTCTTACCATCTTAGAAAAAATATTACAACCCTTCTTATCCTCTAGTTCGTTATCATTAACATCCAATATTTATATTGGAGTGCAGGGATGGCGCAGTGGTGAGAGCGCTGGCCTACCCTGGCTCGATTCCAGTCCGGTGCCATTTGTGGGCTGAGTTTGTTGTTTGTTCTCGTCTTGCTCCTGGGGTTTTTCTCCGGGTTCTCCGATTTTCCTCTTTCCATAAAAACTAACATCTCCAAATTCCAATTCGAACGGGACAGAGGACCCGCGTGAAAACCAGTTAAGGCTGATGTGGCTTCCTCTTTAAATATCTGCTTTCATTATTTCTACTAAATACGGTATTTTTCTCTTGTCATTCTCTGTCATTAAAAGGCACCAAGTGTACTCTCTCAACCCCAACACCGGACAACTTACGTACTCTCTAGTGTCTCTGTCTCTGAGCATTGTCATTCAGAGTGAGACAAAAATTAGGGAGCCTAAGCAATGACGATGGCGACCCGGAGGACAACGCCTATTAAAAAGTGAATCTATATTTTACCCTGGAATTTCGCAATTGTTTAGATCTGTTCAGTGCCCCTATTACTGGCAGAAGTTGCTCAAACTAAATATGTAATGGCAGAGTTCAATGCCATTGATAATACAAAAAATTAGTCGCCGTCTTTCGCGTCCTCTAAAATAAACAGAACTTAGACCTTTCACGTTGCTGTTTTCTGGAGGACGGCTGAGACGTGCACAGCCATTGTTCTGCTTATTAAGCCTTTTGTTTGGTGGCGTTCTCGTTCTCGTTGCCGTCGTGGTTTGCTAAAGGTCGCTATAACAGCCAAATGCAAATAATTAAATTCCAGCCACGTGGGGAAGTCGACATCGCACTTGTTTGTACAGCAAGCAAAAAAAAAAACCTTGCGTTTCACTGGAATTCTTTTTTTCCTCTTAGACCGAATTTATATGGTCTCGGGTACCCGAGACAACCCTCCCCCGAGTTATCCTGGCTGAGGTAGCTTTTAGCTCATTTCTTTGCAAAATTCAACCAAGCGTTTACATTAGGATCGCAACACCGTCCCAGGGGGAGAGACAACTCGGGTGAGCGAGTTGTCTCGCCTCAGAGGTTAAAGTAACTCTGGCAATCGGGACAACTTTTCTTCAAATTAATGTTTTTGCTTGTTTAACCGGGAAAACTCTCGGCGCGGCGAGCGTCACGTAATACCTAGATTTAGGATTTAAAATAGAAATTTGTATCAAAGAAGTGAAATTTAACTCGGCAAAACCAACTGTGATCGAATGACCGAGGGGAACGTAAAGAAAGAGGGATATTTGCCAACTTCATTATTCAAGAGCGGTTATGAATAATACTGTAGGGTCAAATTTGACTCGACCTACAGGGACTACGTTTTCACATATCAACGCTCGATAAAGTTTCCTCAGGGGAGGCTTGTGTTGGGCACCTGAGACCATATAAATGGGGTCTCAAAAGGTACCTTAATTAAAAAACAACGGAATAGCTAGTCGGGAGTAATTCAAATCGCTAGAGCTTAGCGTGTTTGCTTCAGAGATTGGCGAAAGTATGTGTGCAAACATGGTGGTCCACGAGGCCGACGTTTATCTTCGGTTTCTCAGACTACAATTATTTATAGATATCCACTTTGCCCTGGATGGAAAGCTAGTTCACCGTTCACTGTCCATGTTTAATCACCATACCCATTCATCCGGATATTTTTTTAAAACTCTCCTGCGTGCTGTGCATTTATCACTCGTGACTCACTCGGTTTTGGTATTTGTTAAAACTCTTTAGTTACCAAATGCAGTTTTGTCGTTACTGTAGCCAACTGATGTGTCCTTAATTACAGTGGATGGATGTAACAATTACACAGTCCTGAGTGAAGCAGACCGCGCTCAAGGACACATAGTGATCAACGCCAGCAATTATAGATGCGATCGCTATGACCTGGTACCAGGTTGGTATCGTTTCCAAGGAGCTGCTGGAGATCGGATGGCGGAAAAATGTGTGCCCGAACGTCACTGCGGTACTCGCTATCCAGGTTGGCTTTCTGGTGCACATCCTACAGTCGCTGAAGGTGTGGTTACTCGAAGCGTCTGTTTTTCCTTCTCAAACATCTGCTGTTACTTGTATCAAAATATCAGAATAAAGAACTGTGGTGCGTATTTCGTTTACGAGTTACTGGGGACGTATTACTGCCCAGTTCGGCATTGCGGTAACGGAATCGCAGGTAAGTTTCTCAGGATGTTTTTCACGTTCTTCAGGATGTTTTTAATGTTGCGGAGCAGGTTAAATTGATCGTTAAATTAATTGTATTCTCTTTCAGAAAAGGTGACGGTCAAAACTGACCGCTTAACCCACTAAACTCCTGAGCCCCAGGGGAGAGGGGGGGGGGGGTTAAATATAAACGTGGCAGAGACTCAAGAATTTACACCACACTTATCTAAACCATCAACAAACTTCTTTAATTTCTTTAAATGTGATCGTGAAAAATACCTTGATGGATATCAACATTGGCTTTCTGCTCTGTACACCGCAATTATAAGCGATACAAAAATTCTTAATGGGCCATTTCCAAGTTTCTTTTTGCCTCTTTTTCAAAACGAGTCTTCGTGCAAAACCTCTCATCTGAAAATCAATTTTGCATTTTCATGAAAATTTGCGCATGAACGGTTTCGGACGTCGATACGTTTTGACGCTGAGGTAGAAGGCAACTCGTAAATGCCTTATTCAAATTCCTAAGTGACACGACATGGATACGCAACAGTAGCGAAAAGAAGTGACAATTGCTTTCTTCAACGGAGCGATGTTTTTTGGACACTTTACCAAATGCACAGTTGCTTTTAGTCACGGCAGGGTCAACTGTTCTTTTAAATTATCTCTGCACTTTTTTTTTCGCACTGCAGTGTACACCTGTCCAGCGCTGACTGTACCAACAAATGGAATAAAATTTGGATGCCCAGAGAATGCAACAATGTACAATGATACAGTCTGTCAGTTCTCGTGTAATGATGGCTATATAGGGTCTGGTTCTCAAGCAAGGAAATGTCAACACGATGGAACTTGG
This sequence comes from Orbicella faveolata, assembly GCF_042242905.1. Lineage (NCBI taxonomy): Eukaryota > Metazoa > Cnidaria > Anthozoa > Scleractinia > Merulinidae > Orbicella > Orbicella faveolata. The sequence goes on along the minus strand of NW_028301578.1, from coordinate 11,172,697 downwards.
AGTGGACAAGATTTTACTTGCCAAAGTAGGTATCACATGAGTTTGCCAATAAATACTTTGATGATGACAATTTTACGCCGTCGACAATCAGAGAATTGAAAGCCACTATTAAAATTTAAAATTCGGGTAGAAGTTAACTGTAATAATGCATAATAACGCATCAACTACTATGTGCGAACAAGGTGGGATGTCCGTCTATGAGAAATAAACGTATAAGGACACTGTTTATTATTCGATGCAGTTTTTTCATTCCTCATTTTGGCTGATGGCCCACCACGCGACCTGCAGATAACCGCCTGCAGTTAATAGCGGAGCTCCAGCGGCCCAGCCCCATACACATATAGGAAAGTAAAGGAAACCCTTGAGTTGATTTTCTCATGGTTATCATGGCTAGCGGTATTGCTTGTGGGCGCGTACGCACAACGGCGACGGCGACGACGACGGAGTCGCGCAACATGGCGGCCATACTCCAAATAATAGGTTGGCAGAGAAATGCAGCCTTGGTTTACCGTGTACTTCTTTGATATTGGACATCCAAGTTATGATCAATTGAGGTATCCGCTGAACAGTATCACGTGACCACATCGCGGGCTCAAGTTTACAGCTCATCGAGGTCAATTGCTTTTTAAAGTTGACCGCTGACCAAGTGCTGGTTTTCGATTGGATCGCGGGCTCATCGCAGGTTAACTTGTTGAAAACAGGAAAGGGTTGTTCGGAAGCCGGTTAACGCTAACCCAGGATTAAAAGTTAACCTAATTCTAACTTTTTCTTCTATACAAATGTTTTTTGCTGCTTTGTTTTGTGCATACAGTGATTATTAAAACTCAAAACTGAAGGCCAAACAATATACAGAAAACCTCAACGCAAAGTTACAAAACTTAATTAAAAATTCTACCTTTTCCTGGGTTAGCTTAATTTGGCTCTGAACAACTCGGCCCAGGAGCTACGCTTTTAGGCTGGCCTAAATCTATTTATTAGCCTGCTCATGCATAGTACCATCTAAATGCGTTTTGCTGCAAATAATATTCTGCTCATGCGTAATTTTGTGTGAAAAAATCGGCGGTTCCCTGAGCTGTCAGAGAGAGAATTTTTTAAGAGTTTTTAGAAATATGAAAACAAACTTGGTGATCGAAGGATAAAACAATTGTCGAACTCGGTGATCGCAAACTATCGTGATTTGTCAGTGGCGAGCGATATTTTACTTAACCTCGTCCAATAAATGTTAATTATTCTTATTATTGTAGGAATAATATTCTGCTTCTTGCCTGTCAAGAACTCTAAACGCAGTTCTGCAGTGGTTCCGTCTGTCTCTGCGAAGTTTGTTATTGCTACCTATCAAAAATGTTGAGATTTTCCTCTTAACAAATCTTTGAAACATGTATAGTTACCTGTGGTATAAGTTTCTTTAATTCCACATCTTTTACTATTATCGTCATCAATTGTACGTCACTGACGCAAATGGTAGATCCAGGAGGTCCACTGCGCATAAGCAGCTGTGCGAATCATTTTGGAACACAATGTAACTTTTTTTGGTACGATTGGTTATCGTTTGAATGGCTCGTCAACAGTCATGTGTGTTGCCCCTGGCAACCAGAATCCTGGAGTGTGGAACAACACTAAACCTACGTGTGAAGGTAAATAAGAAAAGAGGAAAAAAGACGAGTAACCACGTTTAAACATATTGTAAAAATCGGAAGCATCCTGTTGTTAATATTTGACGAAATCATGACTTTTTGGCTGCTCACGTACAGCCTTTAACTACTGATAGAAAGAAGACGAATGTCTGAACGTAAAGTGAATGAGAATGAAAAGTGTAAGAAATAATAATAATAATAATAATAATGATAGTAATAAAGAGTTTGTAAAGAAACTAAAAAAACAAAAAAGAATTTGGCGCGTAAAGGAAACTATTTTAAAGAATAGAATGTGGCCTTGGTCACAGCTTGACATTATTGTCCGTCATAACTTGAGAGCTTTTCTCGGCTGATGTTCACCTTTACCAAGAGAGCATGATGGGAAAAAGAGTTCATCCATCATATAGGCCCCATTCCCAAGGTTATCTTTATCTCCTCGGACAGGAGAAAGGATAATTCTAGTAGTAAGTTCTTTTAGTTGCGAGAGGTTCTAATCATTTATTTTGTCTTTTTTTTTCTTTTTCAAATTAAAGAAATCCTTTGTGAGCCCCTTCAACTTGCTCCCAATTTGAAAGTGAACGTTTTAGTAGAATTCTACTAGTATACTAATGCAAATGCTGTAATCTGATTGGCTGAGCCATTGAACACTATCAACCATTAGTAGAATTCTACTAGTATACTAATACAAATGCTGCAATCTGATTGGCTGAGCTACTCGTATACTATCAGCCATTAGAGTGCAGTGGCTGTCGACCGTCCACAAAATGCGAAGTTTTCATCGTTTTTCCGAAGTTTTGGATGAAAGTTTAGATGTAAATGGATAATTAAATTCCCGAGAAGACTAAAAGAACGACATTAGTGGTTTCTTGACTTCAAAAACTTGAAATTATTGAAAAAAAACGGGTGCGCACGCGTAAACAACAACAAATTTACCAAGGACAATTCAATGCGTGTGATTTTGTTAAAGCGTAAAGTTAAACAATGCGTAGAAAGATAATTAGAACCGTTATTTGCGTTTATTTCAGTTAGAATTCTACTAAAACATTTAGATTATTCGCTCTCGATTTCTATGAGGTGATAGTTGATGAGGCCGAAGGCCGAACAATAATAGAAAAGATACATGAAAAGATACATGAAAATCTGCTTTATGGTCATTTTGTTGGACGTTAAAACCATAAGGCTATATTTTACTGACCAAGCCGAAGTATAAATCTCCATAAACTGAGGTTCAAAGCCAGTTATTGGAGAAGTTATCCTAGCATTTTAATCGACAGTAGCGCGGATTACGCTAGCCGTTTTACAGGATGTAACTGGTTCCGCCATGTCATCAACACCAAATTGTTTCATGTTACTGCTGTCTCGCAGACCATCCACGTTGTTTATCTTATTTTTAGCTGTCACTTGCTCGAAGTTATCACCACCAACCAATGACGAGCTATTAGGATGCAATACAATAGAGATGTTATACAACACCGTATGCAGGTTTTCCTGTCAGGAAGGATTTGAAGCGAAAGGTTCAGTGGTTAGAAGATGTACAGAAAATGGAACTTGGAGTGGAACCGACCTTGTCTGCACAGGTAATTATTACTTTCTTGTCATTACTGCCTATTCAACCTTTCAATGGTGTTCTGTAACAAATTATGATTGGTTAGTTTTCTATTCATTGCCGCAGAATGTTGGTGATATAACTCGTGCTCTAATTGGCTAGTTAGGCCGGTCGTTTTACACGAGGTTACGTAAATAGCGTCGCATACTTTTTATTGGCTTAGTTTTAGACCAAAAAATTGGAAACGGCCGAAAAGTGATCCAAACACTGAAAAATGTTTTACAGAACTCGAGTTTGAACGTGATAACTCGCGCACTGATTAGCCATGCCGGTCGTTGCACACAAGGCCATGTAAATATCGTTGCATACTTTTTTAATGGCTTGGTTTTGGACACAAAATAGGAAACGGTCGCGTATTGTTCACAAAACGAAATCCCAATACTTGAACCAAATTTGGGAAAATCTCGAGTTTTAGCGTACAGTTTAAGAAATCGAATGTGGTTTAGCGTTGTCTGTACTCTTATCGACAAAGATATGCGTCATCGCAGTGGTCAAAATGTTGTGGACTCACGAGGCGCAGCCGAGTGAGTTCACAAGAAATTTTGACCACTGTAATGACGCATATCACTGTCGATAAGAGTACAGACAACGCTAAACCACATTCGATTTTTTTTTTTTACCACAATATCAACGTCAAAGAAAATGATTTTTCAGAGCCTGACCAGGAGCGTGACACATTGACGCGAGCAGCGTCGTCTGGATTCTTATCGACAACGGCAAATTAGCAAATCAGATTGCGAGATTAGCACCAATTGGGGTAAAAAACTAAAATTTACACACTAACTCATTATTCTTTGATGAGCATACGCATTTACCGTACACAAATAGCCATCCGTCTTTTCTTTGTTCGTCGAGAGGAAAATGGCCATTCGCTACAGGACGAGAATTGCTTATCACAATGAAGTGCACTGAAGATTATCTCAACGTCCCTTTCTCTAATTCACTGCCTGAAGTTGTTTTGGTTTTGATCGACGTATATAAAAAAAAATCAACGTTATGAATATATGCAGAAAATATTTACAAGTTTCTGCTTGTATATGGTATGCACATCCTTTTGGCCATCTTGGATTATTGATCGATCCAAGATCGTCAATTTATCACTTTTGCCACTATAGAAGATTGTTATTCGATCTTAAATTGTGAAGTGTTATTTCTTATGACTACAGTTGGTGACGAGTGATCTTATGCATCAAGGCAGAGATGCACGGATCAATCGATACACGGTCGTAGAATATGTCCATGTGATCAAATCCATGAAGGTCTTTCTTATATCAAGGACCCCATGTGAAGGCCCTTGTATAAGGAAGGGTCTCTTTTATATAGAACTTATATAAAGGCCTTTGAATACACTGAAGGTCCTTATATAAAGACCTTAGTACACACGTCGAATAAATGCCCTCATACAAAAGTATTTATACAAAGCTCCTTGTGTAAGGATAACTGTAACAAGGACCTTGTTTGATGGTCCTTGTATACATTCATTAATAGAGGTCCTAGTATCAAGGCCCTTGTATACAGATCCTTATACTAAAACATAATTCTATAAAAATCGTCGTGTAAAAAGCTTTCTGTTGAGGTCCTTGGGTAAATCCATGGTATTAATGTTGATGTTGAATATTTTAAGGTATTTGCGGTGCCGTTGAGGCCCAAGGAGCATCTATTTGAAGAAGGACACCTTTTCGACCGACAGGGGCGCTTGAATCCAAGATCAATCACCGGGAGCCCTCACTTCCGTTTAGAATATGAATAAAAGATTAACCTACCTTTATCGCGCGTGTTTTGTGTTTTGTGGCGGCCATTTTGAATTTTTAATACGCGCGCGGTCTGCTAGTACGAGGTCTGGACCCGAAATTACGGAAATCGCTCGGTGAGCGATCGGATCCTCCGAGAATTTCCGCCCGTCCCAGACCTTCATAATTTCGGTTCCAGACTTCACACTAGCAGACCGCGTATTAAAAATTCGAAATGGCCGTCACAAAACACAAAACACGCGCGATAAAGGTAGGTTACTCTTTTATTCATATTCTAAACGGATGTGAGCTCCCTGTGATCAATTGAGTAGAACACGCTTTGAGCCATATGTGTCAAAATGCAAATTCTCCTTACTATTCTAAGCATACGTGTTATGCACTAATTAATTTGAATAACTTTTCCTTTTCCCATGACCTGTATTCTGAAAAACATCATTTCATACGATGGTGATCAATTCGACAACAAGATCTTCGATGTACATAATACAATAGTAATACAGTAATTTAGGTTTTGTGTAAGTAGTTCAATAAGTGTTATAGAAATCGGTTGTTTTCAATGTGAGACTAGAGGCTAAATACACGGTTGGGTTTTGGAGTTAGCTCCAGGCTTTTCATGTTTATGCCTTTCCATGTTGATACAATGTAATGAGAAATACAGTTTTGATGACCCTTAGGTTGGGACTTAGGGAGGAAGGGGCGAGGGAGTGGTTAAGGAATCATGTGAGGATAGAACGTAGGTAGTAGACTTCTACTGGCAAAGGTAAATGGTAATCCTGTGAAGATAACTAGCCTGTGATCATGGTAAGCGGTAATCCTGTGATCATGGTAAGTAATAAACCAGTGATCAAGATAAGCGGTAATCTTGTGATCAAGGTAAGTGGTTACCCTGTGATCAGCAATTCATTAGTCATGCAACGCATTCTTTTAAAGAACAGCAGACTGATAATCTGATAAAAAGCAAACCTATTGCAGTCTTGAGTTAGTTTTCAACGAAGGAGGCAGTTTAGGGAGTAATATAATCTATATAACCGAAAAAACTACAAGGGGATGCTTTGACAAGCTTTTTATTTTACACTAGCTTTTCAAATAACAATAGCTGTTTACAATCATGCACATGCTAACAACGTATTCTTCTGTTTACTTTGTGTTTACTTCCAGTTCTTCTGCATGATACTACTCAGGCTCGTTTTCAGGTTTTTCAGCAGGGCCTGCGCTCTTGAGGTCCCTCCTCCGGGAGACCCTCCAGCACTCGCTCCTATGTCCCCGATGACTTGAAGGAAAACATCAACACACACCCTGCCCTGGTTATCGCTTTCAGACCAGTTCTTCAAGTCTTCGCCGAACCAGACCCTGAGCTCCATATAGGGGTGCAGATACAGCGGGTAGTCAAAGTTGGAGAAGACCAGCTCGTCAGAATGCTTATCGTCCGCTACGGGCATGGTGTACCACAATCCTGACCCGTGCTTTATAAACTGCTGCAGGGGAAATATCACGTTGTCGTGTCTGTCGGTAATGATGACGTTCAAAGGGTATGCCTTAAAGGAGCTGTAACCATGGCAACCCCAGCGACTGTCGTAGGCGACGTCAGAGACGCACCTTACCTCGCCGCTTCGGTAAACAAGTTTGAGGGCACCGACTAGCATGCCTTGCGCACCTCGGTATATCACGTGACCTGGACGGTTGTTTCTGGCCTCGAAGCATACGGGATGGTGACCATAGTTAATTTGATACCAAGAAGCTTCGCCTTTAGGAAAATTCAAACAACAATCAGAACTTATTAAATAAGCTATGCCACAGTATCGTAAAGAATTTTTCTGATGTACAGAATTACTTTCAAAGTGAAGAGTAGATCAGAAATTTTAAATGTAGAAATAACATTAACTCGGAAAAATATCCGAGTTCCAGATGGGATTTGAACCCACGACCCTTGGTGATCTAACCGGACGCTCTAACCACTGAGCTACTGGAGCCTCTATGATGAGCAGGGATGAAATGTGGGTCTTTGACTGGAACCGCATCGCGCGGTCACACAGCCAAATGATGACTTGGCACTCATGAACTCACTAACTGCACGGCGCAGTCAGAGTGACGAATCTCAAAGATGCAACCAAATACCCTCCAAAGTGAGTATTATAGGGAACTTTAAATGTAGAAACGACATCAACTCGGAAAAAAAAACCAGACTGAAAAAAGAACCGCGATGCGGTTCTACTCAAAGACTCGCATTTCACCCTTGCTTACCATAGAGTCTCCAGGAGCTCAACGGTTAGAGCGTCCAGCTAGATTACGAAGGGTCGTTGGTTCAAAGCCCATTTGGAACTCGATTTTTTTTCCAAATTGAAAAGAGAGTCTTCAGGTAGCGATGGAATCTCAGTTATTTGATGTTCGGCTATTCTCAGCTATCACTTAAAATTTCAGCCCACTTCTCAGCTATGAGCTATTTGAGTCATTTTTTTCAGCTCAAAGTTAAAATCTTGAACCTTTTCAACTAGCAGTTGAAGTCTTTTCAGTTTCTTTAGATAGAAGACTCACAAAGAAGTAATATTAAACCGTCAATAAACTAGGGCTGTTACTGCTTAAGAAGATTAACTAAAAAGAGATTCCTTATATGGAAAGGAGAATGCACGTTTTGTGTTCCTGTGCAGCAGAAAACGCAAAGAAATTATTGCTTTATTAATAAAAAAAAAACCCTTCAACCAAGGAAATGAGGCTTATTACCTAATATAGGAAAGCGTTCCAACTGCAAACATATGATCTCTCGACAATAAATTTGGGATTGTGTTTTTTACGTTGATCCACGTACAGAAAAGTAGAAGCGATTTTAAATTTTACGCAGCCATCCGTTTTCTTGATGCAAGCCTTACTCACTTATGAGAGGTTTTCAAGATATACAGTTATTGAAGTGAATGAAGAAAAAAATTGATATCTTGCAATTGTGATTGCTTACGAAACGTGAAAGAAAAGGCAAGGTCCACTGTAATTATAGAATGACGAATTTATGAACACGTTTAAAAACGCGCCTTGAAATATCTGGTACAACAAGAATGCAAAAAGAGCATGCAGGTTTTATCAAAGACGATGTCATTTTCGTGGGATGGGATATGGGTCGACTGGCGATGTCTTCTCCTTTGTTTCAAGGAGGCCTTTGAATGCGAGGACGAGTAGAAGTTTCACAATAATTGGTTACGCAAAAATATTTGCGTAGGTTCTAATTTTCTTCAAGAAATTAATAAGAATATTAAGTACTTGTTAAGATTGTTTACATAATGATTGATTTAATGGAAATAAACAATCTGTTGGAAAGAATTAAACAGTTACCTGCCTGTATTTACCTGCTTTTCTTACAATGAAAGGCACAACTCTGATCCACTTTTTTGCTTTGAAAATTTCTATCGGTCGTGGGTGGTGGGTGGTGGGTCGTAGGTAGTTGGTACAACTCGTGGGTGATTTAAGAATTTGATTCTGTTGTTAGTTATTGTTTAGTTATTAGCGTAGCTCTGAACACAGTTTAACGTAACGTGGTGCAGGCCCGCGGTGTTCCTCCTATTGGTAAGCGTTTCTACAAAGAAGTGTCGCACACCCCCGTTAAAGTTACCTTTCGTTTATATAAAAGACGCGATATGTTTTCACGCGATTGTTTCCCACCTACCGGATTTTGGTGTGTAACCCTTGTCACCTTAGCAAATGTCAGCCTCCATTGTTAGTTCCGAAATATGTTCTCTAGGCACTTGCACACTGATGAATTGTGTGGGTGGGGTCGGTGGGGGAGGCGAAAGAAGTTGTCTAACTGGGATTGAGAGGAGAGGAGAAATTGTGCTGTGGTGCTCTCTCTACATTTTGAACCTTACCCTTAAAGACAAAACAGTTGTTATCGCCTCTGGAAATAGGCTTAATACCAGTTTGATGCTCTCTGTGGTTGAGCCTGATATGGTCATTTTAAAGTGGTTATATTTTTTTCATACAGTGTCTATCAACCAATCAGATCTAAGCCATTTTCAAACCTTGCAAAAAGTTGCGTCTTATCATGCGTATGAAAATTTGCGGATAAGGTAAAAAAAAAATTATGGTGCCTTTTCTTGAATTATAAGTCCTCAAGCTGTAATTAAGGGTGTTTTTAGCAGGTCATACTGTTGCTATGGTAACCTACTGTGTCACGAAAATGATAACGTACTCACCAATGATCGGGCAGCTTTTGATACCATGATTGTAGCAAGTGATAGAGTAGTTGTAACGACCCATCAAAATCTAAGTGCAGGAAACTGTTTTGAGCCACCTTAAGTGGTAACTTATAGGGCTCTAATGAAGCTTGAGTAGTTCCTACATTAGTCCCCTTTTGAAGTTAAATTGAAATCTTCTGACGAGCATCCCTGACCTTTTCATATGGGAGCTTCCCTGGGTTCCAAATGTCTAGCAAGGAGTGACAGTGAAGGAGTGCTGAGGCGCAATCGCTTTACCATTATTTTCCAAGTTTAAAAAAAAAAAAAACGCTAGCAAAGACACAAAAAATGTAAACAGTTTGGAGTAAGTCGCTCCCATCCAGACAATACAAACAGGAAAAAGAATTCGTGATCATCTTTACTGAGAAACACAGAATCACACTCCTTACACTCACCATTGAAGGACAAACTCTTGATAATTTGCTTCATAATAGTTTTTCTTGTTTTCTCAAAAAACGTTCTTTTACAAGGCAGTAGTGTGTTTAAATAACTCGGTTCTGCACGGCAAATAAGAAAGCATTTTAGAGATTCCTGGTGTATATTGGTCACGCTTTGCTCAGCACGAACAACAAGTTGTCAATCAAGGGGTGCACAGTTTGTCTGAGTCGAGCGGTCGGTGGTGTTTTTAGCACAAGCGTTGTGTTTTATTCAAGATATGGCTGAACTGTTAGCATAAGGAGAGAAATGAAAACACTCGTTGTATTGTGCTTCTCGCTTTGCCTTGTGGGAGGTAGTGAAGGTATGTCATAATTTATGCTTTGCTTATAACGCATCCACTGATTTCGCATGGTTCAAGTCCGGTGTTATACAATCTCGACATGTTCTAAAGATTGAATCACTTTCCTTTTAGACTAAGTGAAGAAAAGTTCAGACATAGCTTTCGAGGAATGGGTCTGATTTCTATTCATCCGTCCTTATTTCATAATTTCAAATGTTCTAAACGATGACAAACATGGACTACCGCTAATATTATGATAAGCAAAATTTAGTGAGCCTCTCAATAAACTGTTCGACGTGTGTCTAGAGAAACATCTGTTTTGGTTTCTCAACTCTTTGCATGCTTTTATATAATGTGATTTCTTGCAAAACTGAGTTAGTTGCCACAACTTTCTGCAAATCTGTTTCAAAACCTGGGTTAAATTGCAATTCATTCCAATGATACTCGGATGAGGCTCTGTCTCGTAATAAAAAATTCTGAGATTCATTTTCATATTGTTCGTGATACTCTTGCTTTCTCATAACCAGTTTCTGATTTCGAAAGTTTAATCATTTTTCTTCAATGTTTTCTTCATAATAAGCTTGTAAGTTTACCGTACGTAGGTGTTAAGTTTCCGCAACGATGGCGAAAATATGGCCTTAGACTCGGTAGAAAGAAGACAAAGAAAACACAATTTTAATCACATTGCAAGTAAAGTTATATGAAAGTTCCTGAATTTTAAACTGCGTAGAATGATATAATGATATGAATGATAATGTACACAACTCAGGCAGTAGTGAAAATAACGCCCGATAAAAGTCATGTAGACAGCTGCTTTAGTCGCCTACATAACTGCCATGATTATTCATACGTTGCCGTTCCTGGGCCAGTATAACACACGACATCTGGGTGGATACGCACGCAATGTATCAACGTAAAATACCTTCGCCACCCTGTTGCACCATAACACATCTTGCAACATATTCCAAAGTTGGTAAGCATTTGAAAGAGGTACGTAACAACTACACTATGTTGCCCGCGAATGTCTAGGCCTAAGCGGCCATTATGGAGTCCACAATTGCAATTTAATAAACGCTGGTAACAATATCTAAGATAAAAAACAAGAACATTGTATTGGCATCCCTTCAATAAAGTTACCATTGAGGGCCGAACGTAACGATCCTCGGTTTAAGTATTGAGTTTTAGCACTTCCATTTCCTTCGTACCTTACATGCTTTCGCACGGAAACAAGTTATAGTTTGTATTTTAAGTCTTGTCGAGGTATTGAACAGGCACGAGAAGCAGACGAAGGAAGAAAAAGCCGTTTCTTTCTTAGAAAATGCCGGACTCTGAAAAAATAATCGAGCGGTCTGACTCGGCAGTCGAGCGAGACCAAGCCAAACACAAAATTGGTCTTGAAATGTATAAACAAAATGTTTATGAGATTAATTAATTTAAAAAATTAATTTTTCTCAGTCTCAAAATAATTGTTCATACAGATTGATGTCAGGAATGCAACATCAAAGCATCACTTCTTTAAGTCATTTAAAATAAACACGTAAGCTTAAGTCTCAGGGCACAGCAGCGAGCAAAGTATAACTCACTACAGCTCACCGCCAACTGTATCGCAGCTATAAGGTGGCTCCCACACTACATCAAACTGATTTGAGAAGCACCAACTACAGAGGACACAAATTCCTTTCATTCAAAACCCGAATCGAATGGCCTCCACTGTTGACCGCAGCCGTAGGTTTTCTGACCGTATTTTTCAACTCCTGCAACATTCAAGTCAACGTTAAACTTTTCGTCTCACAGGGCTGCTCTGATGACCAAAACTGACTTGACTTTTCCAGCATTTTCTCTAAGATTTGTAGATTTCGCAGTTCAATTCTGCTTTCCCTGTAAGTTTTCACTCCACGAGAAGCGAGTTTGACATGGGCGTGATTTTCTTAGGCCAAAAACAATTCTTTGCTACGCATAGCAACCAATGGGAATGCGGTTTTATCTTGTACAGACAATAGATTACGTCAGGTTGCTATTTTCTTGTTTCCCAAAGTGGGCAAAGGCCGGCTTTCGAGTTATGTGAAAGATTTTGAGATAGCAGTTTGTTTCTATATTCTATAAAACAATTAGATTCTATGTTACGTTGCCGTGACTCTGCTCAATAATAGATCACAGAAGACGTCAAAATGTGGTAAGAACACCAACCGGCTATCGCCTCGAGCGTTACCTTTTGTTTTGTTGCCACATTTTGACGTCATCCATGCTCTATTACTAAACAAACGCAGGGCAACATGGAATCTATTTGTTAAATAGAAGATATCGTTCTGACTTTTAAACAATCATCTTCGTTACAAGCCATCGGCGAACTTGTGACTGCTAGAAATCATCATGTCCATTCAGTTAATATTCAATTAGCAAAATTCATTTCATCTTGCTTTGATGTACGCAATATTTTTCTTTCAAATCAAACCGATGTAACTTGATTGCTTTATCATAACCTTCTTATGATGTTCACGATAATCATTACTGTTTTAATTTTAGTCTACAAAAGCTTTTGCAACACTGTATGTATATATGATCACGTAAATAAAACCAGTTGTTATTGTTGTGGTTTTGTAGGTCAGAGCACCGCTACCCCAAGTGTGGCATCGTTCAGTCCAATAACATTCGTAGAATCGTCCGCTGCAGCACTAAATGTGGGATCGCCCAGCGGCGAAATAAGTAAGGAGACGTCCAGCACAGAAAACACTCTGGAATCGTTCAGTGCAGCTATTAATGTGGTATTACCCAGCGGCACAACAGATTTGCCATTGTCTCACGTAACAGTACAGACATTAAAAATGGGATCCTCCGCCGCAGCATCATTTACGACTGCTGCATTGCATTCAGTGTCACATTCAGTAAAGCCATCGCAAGACACTACAGCACCCATCTCAACCACTGAGACCGGCGTGGAACCAACGATAGCATCAACAGTAAAACCAACAATAACGTCTTCTGTAAATGGTAAGTAATACTTATGGGTGAATGGTAACAACTGCGCGAAGTTCAGTTGCCTTATACTGTCTTCAAGATTCCACCGGAAAAAAGACAAGTTTTAATTTGTCGATTCGACAAATGGATATTTTTATTCGCGATTCCACGCGATTCCTAACCTAACTAACCACGTTTGCCTCTACCGGTCGCTAGAAAAATTTTATGACTGGTGTAATTGATTAACACGCCAACAAAATAGGCAATGTGTTATGTAAGGTAACCTTGGTAACCTCGGTACTAGGGTGCACGTTGGCCTCGTTATGATGTATATATCAGGAAGAATGACTTTCAAAATAAACGGTTATTTTGTTCTTGTGGTACGTTGCTGTCTACTTGTTGAAACACAATGAACATTACTTCCGGTGCGTGGTACTCCCGAGATCCTTCGGGGTGTACGCGCGGTACATTTCGAGGCACGATTCATCAAAAGGCAGCCCTAAGCTCGGAAAGTGTAGAGTGTAGACAGCCTCTCTATTTTTCAACGCACGTGAAAGTAAAAGCGAGCGAGGCTACCGCGGGGCACTCATTTAATTCAATATTAATGATATAGTTACTCAATTAAAACACCTCAAAAAAGACAGATGATTGTGGAGAATAAATAAACAAATAAATAAATAAATAAATAATAATAATAATAATAAATTCTAGTGATACTAGGATGGGGCCTTGCCTCATAATAAATTCTGAGATTGATTTTGGCGTCTGTTACTGTTCACGTGACCGTGATGCACTCGTATTATTATTCTTCTTTGTAGAAAAGTGAGAGTTAAGTGGCTAAACAAAAATTCTTTAATTGAAAAGGAAATGTGTAATTTGCTTTAAGTAAATTTTTAAAATTTGCTTCATGCAAAATAATGCGCACCGTTTTCATTTTGGAGGAACGTGCTTTTGAGAAGAGTGAAATATCTTTCTAGTATTTTATACTCTTTTCAAGCAATTTATTTGCCATGCTCAACGAACGAAATTTAATTTTGCTGGAGTTCATTGCCTGCGAGATTTCTTTCGATAAAGTCAGGATTCAAGCTAAGAGTGTATCGTGTTGTAGAGAGGCTCGATCCTATACGGGCGAGACATTTATAAGTACACTTACTTATTTGGGAGGGAGGGCAAATTCAAATCATATTAAAGCATTATAACGCATTATGTTCAAATTCATGGTGTGTCAATTAATTCCAAGAGCGTCAATCCCCGTCCCGGGAATAATCCGGGACTTTGATGGAAGGCTGGCTCTGTAAACTGGGTGTAAAAATTACACAGTTCTGAGTGAAGCAGACCGTGTTGAACAATGGCAACGATCCAAGATGACCGCTTGTATCATTTTCACTCATGACTCTTTTTGTTTTTGTTATTTGTAACTACTGTTTAGTTAAGAAATGCAGTTTTGTCGTTACTGTAGTCAACTGATGTGTCCTTACTTACAGTGAATGGATGTAAAAATTACACAATACTGAGTGAAGCAGACCGCGCCCAAGGACACGCAGTGATCAACGCCAGCAATTATAGATGCGATAGGGATGAGCTGGTACCAGGTTGGTATCGTTTCCAAAGAGCTGCCGGAGATCGGATGGCGGACAAATGTGTTCCCATACGTCACTGCGGTACTTACCATCCAGGTTGGCTTAATGGCGCACACCCGACAGTTGCTGAAGGTGTGGTCACTCGTAGAGTCTGTTACCGTAACAGTTATCATTCCTGGTACTGGTCAAGAAACTGCTGTCGCTGGAGTAACAATATTAGAGTCAGGAACTGTGGAACTTTCTTCGTGTATGAGCTACAAAACCCGCCTGTTTGCAATCTTCGTTACTGTGGTAACGGCAGCGCAGGTAATTTACTTTGTTTGCTTCTTTGAGTGTGTCAGTCAACAATCAGTCATCAAGCAATCATCACCATCAATCATCAAGCAAAGTTTAAAAACATTCTCCAGAGGTGATTCAATGCCATCTTAACATTTCAAATTCAAGGTGACTTTGAAGTACTCCGACTCTTACTCTTACTGGTAATACGTAACATATGCGTTTACAGAAGCTTCCATGTCTTGCAATTCTTACCGTATTAGCAAAAATATTACAATCATTCCTATCCTCTGGTTCTTAATCATGAACAGCCAACATTTAAGGCTTTTGTCTACTCGCGTTCCCGTTGTCGTTGCCGTCGTGGTTTGCTTAAGATCCCCAGTGACGAAATGCAATTAATTAACCATGTGCAAACATTACACCCGTTTGCACAGGAAAGAAGAAAAAACCATGCGTGTTGCTGAAATTCATTTTTTCCTCTTTAAAGGTACCTTTAGGACGTTCGCGCTAACTGTTTCGGTACATCCTTACTGCGCACGCAAATTCACACGCCGCGTCATGAGCGCGCACGCTGAGTAACAAAATGAACAATGATAGGGCAGATGGCCATTGCCATAGCTTTTCATGGATTTAACGATCTTGAACGTTCTGTGACCCCTATTTCCCTTTTGATGGATCATTTTCTCTAGCGATTTTCTACGTTTAGCGAAAAATTGAAGAAAATCTCTCGACTAAAAGTTTGAATTTTCTGCAAAATGTACCGTCGAATTCCGTTCTTTTCAGCTCTTCGTGTGTCCGTGCAACGGTTTCAAATGCCTCTTGAAGGGTTAAGATTTGTGAAAACGTTGGTAACATTTGGAATTATTTCCTCAACAGACTCACTTCTACAAAATATGACTAAGGTCGTCTGCCTCAGTTGACTCAACTTTGATATTTTTAACTTTAAACCCCCGTAGACCATGCTGCATTACGTGCGCCAATTTTTCAAAATCAGGGTAGTTTTCCACACGCTTTATCTCTGAAACGAATTCGGTGACCCCCAATTATTTTTGCATTTCTGACACAAGCAACTCATTATCTGACTGCAGTAAAAATTCTTAAAAGATCAATCAATCGCGCCAACGTCCTTAAAACACACCAGAATAACTATAGCTACTTAGGTTAAAGTCAAATATCTATAGAACGTAGCGTGTTTGCTTTAGACATTTAAGAACGTCTACATGCAAACATGGCGGTCCATCAGGCCGACGTTCATCTCCGGTTTTTCAGACTACAATTATTTATAGATCCCCACTCCCCCCTGGATAGAAAGCTAGTTCACCGCAAGTTAATCCTCCAGGATTTAATCACCACACCCATTCATCCGGATATTTTATTTAACTCTCCGGCGTGCTGTACATTTATCACTCGTGACTCACTCGGTTTTGGTTTTTGTTACAACTCTTTAGTTACCAAATGCAGCTCTGTGGTTACTGTACCCAACTAATATGTTCTTACTTACAGTGGATGGATGTAAAAATTACACAGTCCTACATGAAGTAGACCGCGCTCAAGGACACATAGTGATCAACGCCAGCAGCTATAGACGCGATAGGGACCTGGTACCTGGTTGGTACCGTTTCCAAGGAGCTGCCGGAGATCGGATGGCGGACAAATGTGTTCCCGTACATCACTGCGGCACTTACGAACCAGGTTGGCTTTCTGGTGCACACCCGACAATCGCTGAAGGTGTGGTCACTCGTAGAGTCTGTTTTACCTGGTCATACACCTGCTGTGATTGGTATGAGAACATCAGAGTAAAGAACTGTGGTGGATATTTCGTGTACGAGTTACCGAGGCTGTATTCCTGGTACGCTCGGTATTGTGGTAACGGAAGCGCAGGTAAGTTTCTCAGGATGTTTTTAATTATTTCAGTCAGCAGCCAAAACATTAAGTTACAGCAAGGATTTAAATTTGTTTAGGCAACACGTTTTTGCTCTTGCAGAACACGTTAAATTGATGGTTAATTTAATCCTATTCTTCTGGAGAAAAGGTGATTGTCGAAAACCACATTCCATAAGATTCTGTTTGCTTTAGAGATTCGAGAAAGTCTACGTTCAGACATGGTGGTCCATCAGGCCGACGTTCATCTCCGGTTTCCCACACTACGATTATTTATAGATTTCTACTCCCCCCTGGATGGAAAGCTACAACCCTGGCCCCTAAGTCCTTTTCATGTTTTAGGGAAACATGAATAGAAGCAAGTATAATTGACTCCCTCCCCCGAGCAATGTCGAAAGAAAATGAAGCTATTCTGAAGAGTAGATCGGATGGTGTTAAAAAAGAAAAAGGGACAATAGAAAGTGGTTAACAGTTGTGTTGGAAGCAAACGTGATTGCTGAAAAATCGTTATTACTGGAATAAGACGTGGATATCTATGTTATCGTCACTTTAGTTGGAGAAGACTGCTCTAGGAGGCAAACAATTCTTCAAACGTGGCTATTCTGAAGCTATTTTCAAGGCTTTTTTTGTTTTCAAGATTTTTATCAACATTGACCGGGGGGAGGGGGGTAGGCGAGCTTACGCGGTCTTGGTTATGAGAGAGGCTGCCTGGGAAGTCATCTGCCATAAACTGTCCCAACACTTGTGACCAGGATTGTAGCTCACTACAAGTTACTCCTGCAGGATTTAATCGCCATACCCATTCATAATGGTAATTGAACTGAGTGGAGTGCAGTTTGGTCTGAAATCATACGCGTGATTTCAAAATCGAACGAGCGCGCAGCGCGAGTTCGATTTGAAATCACAAGTATGATTTCAGACCAAATTGCACTCCACTCAGTTCAATTGCCACTTTATTAGATCCATTTTGAAATCGCACAATTTTATCGCCTTAATTTTTAGACTTTTGGTGTATTGTTCCAGTAGCCGATTTGTTAAAAAAAAGCGGAACCGGAAACGCCTTTACGTCTCATTTAGTATGCAAAACGATGTCATGTGACGAAAACTCATCCGAGCATGACAAAGAAACAAGCGGTTTTGAAGTCAGAACGAAAATAGTCTGCTTCAGGTATAACAGTTCAATTCTCGTCGCCTGAATCAATGATGGAAGGTCTTTCTTTCTTCTGTGGTTGAGGCTGAGACTTTTCATTGTCTTTGGAGAAGGAATTTGAAGGTGCATCCTGCGTAATTCTGCGATGGATTTCTTTTGAGTTGTGAAACTCCCTCGAGTGCACGATGCCCAGTGGATGGTACGTTTTTTTTCTTTCATACCGTTTAATGGCACGATTTTAAGGGAGTCCAGCTCGTTATCACCTCCGTTTCTTTTTGTGACCTCGGCGAAGGACTCAATACTCAGGACCTTGTCAAGTTCTTGCGGCGCCATTAGTTTCAAGATATTTCCAAGATGGCGAGACTAACACCAGCTTCGTAAGACGTTCATTCATTCACTGTTTTGTGGAGCGGGGTGTATTTTGACTATGTTTATTCACAGCGACAGAGTTGAGCTCTTTTGTTGCTTCGTTTGAAACTACCAGAAACCTGGAAACATCTACCTTCTTGAGATGGCCCTGAATTTGTTGTTGTGTGGTTTTCGTTTGTTTATGTTTTACTGGACTCGGTATCATACGGATTTTGAGCAGATGTTGAAGAAAAATCGCCAAAATATTCATCAAAATGGACACTGAAAGTTGGAAACTTCCATTAAAGTAGGTGTTCAGCCTGAAGGAGCTGATAATCGTCATTTAGAGACTGTAATTAATTACATTCGTCAAGTTTTTTGGAAAAAAAAAACACAATAACAACAAAGTTTTGGCAATACTAGTTGCTAAATTCTCCACACAATGGCTTTTTGCCTTTCATTTTCCTGAAATTTTATTGTTTACTTTAAACTAATATTGAAATCTGATTTGTTGTTTTGTTTTACTGTCCCATTCTCAATGGCTGAGAAAAAGATGCGATTTAGAGCAAAAAATAGTGCGATTCGTGAATAAATCGCACCATTGAGAGCCAATCAGATTGCAAGGATAACCAGTGATTTCAAAATGGATTTAATAAATCAGGATATTTTTTTTAACTCTCCAGCGTGCTGTACATTTATCACTCGTGACTCACTCGGTTTTGGTATTTGTAACTACTATTTAGTTACCAAATGTAGTTTCGTCGTTACTGTAGCCAACTGATATGTCCTTACTTACAGTGGATGGATGTAAAAATCACAGAGTCCTGCGTGAAGCAGACCGCGCTCAAGGACACATAATGATCAACGCCAGCAATTATAGATGCGATAGGGACCTGGTACCAGGTTGGTACCGTTTCCAAGGAGCTGCCGGAGATCGGATGGCGGAGAAATGTGTTCCCATGAACCACTGCGGCACTCATGAACCAGTTTGGCTTTCTGCTGCACACCCTACAATCGCCGAAGGTGTGGTCACTCGTAAAGTCTGTTATCACTGGTACAACCACTGTTGTAATCGGTATCAAAATATCAGAATAAAGAACTGTGGTTCACATTTTGTTTACGAGTTGCCGAGAACGTATTACTGCAATACTCGGCATTGCGGTAATGGAAGAGCAGGTGAGTTTCTTAGGATGTTTTTAATTGTTTTAGTAAGCAGCCAAAACATCCAGTTGCAGTGAGGATTTAAATTTGTTTAAGCAACACGTTTTTATTGTTGCGGAACTGGTTGAATTGGTGGTCAACTGGTTTCCTCAATTGTCAACAAATCTTGACAAAGATTTCTTTCGATATCTTTGATATTGTGGTAAAAAACAAATCGAATGTGGTTTAGCGTGGTCTGTACTCTTATCGACAACGAGCACGCGTCATCACAGTGGTCAAAACGTTGTGGACTCACGAGGCGCAGCCTTGTGAGTCCGCAACACTGTGATGACGCGTGCTCGTTGTCGATAAGAGTACAGACCACGCTAAACCACATTCGATTTGTTACTTTTAACTTAACATGCAAGTTCACTTGCTGAGAGCAAACTAAAGATTACGTTGCTTCTCGTTTAGATCTAGACCGTAAGTTTATTTTACACAGTTGCCTATTATTTTGAAGTGTGTGCACAAGAGTTATTCACTGGGATTTTACGCAACAAGTGTAACAGATCTGTTCGTCACACAAGTATGATGTGATAGTCACGCAAACTATTGATTTATTCCCTATTTAGCTGTCACGTGCCCGACGTTACCATTACCGGCCAACAGTAAGTTATTGGGCTGTAATACAACAGAGATGTTATATGGCACCGTATGCAGGTTTTCTTGTAATGAAGGATTTGAAGCGAAAGGTTCAGTGGTGAGAAGATGCACAGAAAATGGAACTTGGAGTGGAACCGGCCTTGTCTGCACAGGTAATTATTACCGTCTTGTAATTACTGCTTATTCAACGCTTGCAGTTCAAGTGTTGTGCTATAACAAATTATGATTGGTTAGTTTGCTTTTCGCTGTTGCAAAATGTTGGTGACATAACTCGCGCCCTGATTGGCTAGCTAGGAGGAGACTATGCAAATATCGTCGCATACTTTTTGTCCGCTTGGTTTTAGAACAAACAATCAGGAAACGGCCAAACGCTTGTTTTTTTTTCACAAAATGTGATCCAAACACTAAACAAAGCTAGAGTGAATTCGAGTTTGAACGTAAAGCAACTAGGATATATCGGGATTTACACACAAACGCATTATCCATTGAAGAACACTTAACTTAATCGTTCACTGTAACCTGTCCCTTTTATTCGTCTGTCGAGAGAAAAATGGTCATGGGTTACAGGGCGAGAGGAGCTTATTACAAAGTAGTGCATAAGCTTATCTAACGTCCATTTCGTTACTTGACTGCCTAAAGTTGTTTAATTATGTTTTCGATCAAACGTATATCAAAACTTCAAAGTTATGTATGTAACAGAATATCTTTACTATTTTCTGCTTATACATGGCTCGTATACAAGTCCTTTTGGCCATCTTGGATCGTTAATTGATACAAGATCGCCAATTTATCTCTTTCGCCACCATTCAAGATTGCTATTCGATCTTAAATCGTGGAGTGTTATTTTTTACGACTACTGTCGGTGATGACTGATCTTATGCATCAAGGCAGAGACGAATGGATCAATCGATACACGATCGTAGAATATGTCGATGTGATCAAATTCATGAAGGACCTTTCTCATATCAAGGACCCCATGTGAGGGCCTTTGTAAAAGGTAGGGTCTCTTTTCTAAGGCCCCTATATAAAGGCCTTTGAATGTACTGAAAGACCTTTATGTAAAGGCCTTTGTACACATTTGATAAATGTCCTTATACAAAAGTACTTGTACAAAGCTCTTTGTATAAGGATAACTGTACCAAGGCCTTTGAGTAATGGTCCTGGTATACAGTCCTCAATAGAGGTCCTTGTATTAAGGCCCTTGCATACAGGTCCTTATACTAAAACATAATTGTATAAGTATCTTTGTATAAATTGCTTTCTGTTGAGGTCCTCGGGTAAATCCATCGTATTAATGCTGATTTTGAACGTTTAAGGTATTTACGGTGCCTTTGAAGCCCAAGGAACATCTGTTTGAAGAAGAACAACTTTACAACAGACGCGCTTGACTCCAGGATCAATTGAGCGTAACACGCTATAGTTAACCCTCTGAGCCCTGGTGTCAAAATATAAATTCTCTTTACTATATACTATTTACTATTAAGTTTCTAACTTGTAAATAGAGTAGTTTTTAAAATATTCTTAGGTTTTATAATTTCTTTTTAAGTAGGTGTCCTTTATTAGTAGAGGGTTATTTCTCGGCTAAACAATCTCGACACATTAATAAACTTATTGTTAGTTATTATTATTATCATTATTATTATTATTATTGTTATTATTATTATTATTATTATTATTATTATTATAAGTCCTTAAAGTCTTGCCGCTTTTAACTTATGGTGCCGAGTTCAATCCGTGAGCCTAGGGCAGTCATAAGTCAGCTGGATTACTTGATGGATAGAGTCCTCCTAAGTATGTGAGCAGTTCCAAGGAGGACGGTCTTCTGTAGCTCTGTTATTCTAATATTGCCTGGGATCTTGCCAATGTAGTTTTCTGTTCCCTTCTTGACAAGCCCGAAAGCTCCAATGATCACTGGGACAGTTGTTGTTTTCATTCCAAGTTTTCTCCACGTTTACTATTATTATTATTATTATTATTATTATTATTATTTGCTATGCACTAATTGGGATAATTTTTCCCTTTCCCATGACCTGTATTCTGGAATATTGCTTTCATATGTTGGGGCTTAACTCGACAGCAATAACTTCATTAAGCATAATACAATATCGAGGATACAATCAAGAAGTTAATTTAAGTTTTGAACAGATAGTTCAATTAAGCATTATAGAAATCGTTTCTTTCGGTGAAACCAGAGACTAACTTAAATTCTAGGTTTTCAAGTTAGACTCCTGCCTTGGCGTGTGTTTATGCCTTTTCATGTCAGTAAAATGTAAAACGGTTATTAAGGTACGTGGTTGCCCTGCTATCAAGGTAAGTGGTAATCCTGTGGTTAACAATTCATGTTCACGCAACTCACTCTCTTGTAGAAATACAGACTGAGAATCAGATAAAAAAAGCAAAGGTATCGCAGTCTTGAGTTTGTTTTCAAAAAAGGGTTTAGTTTAATGAGTGAGACAATCTAGATAACCAAACAACTGCAGGAGTTGTTTGTAGTTGCTGTATATTTAACACCAGCTTTCCTAGGCTAGCTACCAATAACAAACAACCTGTTAACAATCATGCACATGCTAACAACGTATTCTTCTGTTTACTTTGTGTCTACTTCCAGTTCTCCTGCATGATGCTACTCAGGCTTGTTTTCAGGTTTTTCAGCAGGGCCTGTGCTCGTGACGTCCCTCCTCCAGGAGACCCTCCAGCACTTACTCCTATGTCCCCGATGACGTAAGCGAAGACATCAACACACACCGTGCCCTGGTTATCGCTCTCGGCCCAGTTCTTCAAGTCTTCGCCGAACCAGACCCTGAGCTCCATATAGGGGTGCAGATACAGTGGGTAATCAAAGTTGGAGAAGACCAGCTCGTCAGAATGCTTATCGTCCACTACGGGCATGCTGTACCACAATCCTGACCCGTTCATTTTTCCGTTAATATACGTCAAAAAAAGAGGAGGTTATTCGGATTTTAGGCGACCATCCGTTTGGTCATGTAAACCTCATTCACTTATGAGAGGGTTTCAACATATATAGTTTTTGAAATGCAGGAAGAAAAATATTGTTATCTTGCGATTGTGGTTGCTTCCGAAATGTCAAGTGGAAGAAAAGGGAAAGTCCACTGTAATTACAGCCTAAGAATGACGAATTTATGAACACGTTTAAAAACGCACCTTGAAATATCTGGCAGGACAAGAATTCAAGAAGAGCAGGTTATATCAAAGGCGACATCATTTTTGTGGAATGGGATATGGGTCGACTGGCGATGTCTTCTCCTTTGTTTCAAGGAGGCCTTTGAATGCGAGGACAAGTAGAAAATGTCACAATTACTGGTTACACAAAATTATTTACATAGGTTATAATTTTCTTCATGACATTAATTATAATAGTAAATGCTTGATAAGATTGTTTATATAATGATCGATTTAATGGAAATAAACATTCTGTTGGAAATAATTAAACGATTAGATGCCTTTATTTCGATGTTTTTCCTACAATGAAAGGCATAACTCTAAGTCACTTTTTTGCTTGAGAATTTCTATCGGTCGTGGATCGTGGGTCATAAGTCGTGGGTGATTTAAGAATTTGATGCTTTTGTTAGTTACGTTTAGTTGTTGGAAAACCCGAATAGCGAATAGCGAATAGTCACGAATAGTGCGAATAGTCTCGAATGGTGCGAATAGTGGCGAACAGTCGTCAATAGTCACCGCTTTAGGTCTAATATCCTGCGTTAATTAATTATCCAAATAAGCAACAGAATTTCAGTGAATTTATTATTTACCTTTTCTTCTCCGGACTCAGGCTCGGGCTGTCCATCGCCGACATAAAGAAAACAGAAAACACAAGGATAACCTAATAAAGACGTATTTACGCTTTTCGAGCAGTTAAAACAGAAGAAATTACGTTTAGAAACACCTTTTGTCCTGAGAAGCGTCTGTTCTTTTTAGCGGGAAATCCCGTCCTGCGTTGCTGCGAGGTTGACTGCGAGATACTGGGTATCCTATCTGCTACGATTTGCCACTAATTTGCAACTATTTGCCACTATTCGAGCCTGTCCGCCACTATTCGTACTATTCGCTATTCACTATTCGGGACTATTCGCTGTTCGCTATTCGCGACTATTCGCTATTCGCTATTCGGGTTTTCCAGACACCCGTTTCACGCCCCAGTTGAAGTTACCGTTCGTGTATATAACAGACACCTTATGTTACTTTTCACGCGATTTTTTCCTACCCACCAGATTTCGGTGTGTAACGCTTGACACTTTAGCTATTGTGTGCCCTCTATTGTGATTCCAAAATGTGTCCTCTAGGCACGTGCAAACTGATAAATTGTTTGAGTGGGGTCGGTGGGGGGAGGCGAAAGAAGTTGTCAAACTGGGATTGAGCGGAGAGGAAAATTTGTGCTCTGGTGCACTCTCATGTTAAAGCTTGCCTTTGAGGATAAAACAGTCGTTATCGCCTCTGGAAGTAGGCTTAACACCAGCTTGATGCTCTCTGTTTGAGCCTGACATGGCCATTTCAAAGTGGTTACATATTTTCATACAGTGTCTATCAACCAATCAGATCTAAGCCATTTTGTTCAGAGAGGTAGTTACACACAATTTGGCCCATTGGTATGTTGACAATGAACACTGCTGAAAACACATCCACAAGCAGGAAAGACTTCATTGAAAAGGGAAACGCTAGCAAAGATGCAAGAAAAGTAAACAATATAGAATATGTCGCTCCCATCCAGACAATAGAAGCAGGAAATAGAATTCGCGATCATCTTTATTGAGAAACACTCCTCACACCTACCACTGAAGGATAAACTCTTTTTTAAAAATACTTTTTTCCTGCTTTCCCACGGAACGTTCTTTTACAAGGCAGTAGTGTGTTCAAATAATTCGATTCTTCACGGCAAACAAGAAAGCGTTTTAGAGATCCAAGAGTATATTGGTCACGCTTTGCTTGACACGAACAACAAGTTGTCAATCAAGCGGTGCACAGTTTGACTGAGTCGAGCGGTCGGTGGTATTTTTCGCTTAAGCGTTCTGTTTTAATCAAGATACTATTGAATGGTTAGGATAAGGAGAGAAATGAAAACCTTCACTGTGTTGTGCTTCTCGCTTTGCCTAGTGAAAGGTAGTAAACGTATGTCATACTTTTAGCTTTGCTTTTAAGGCGTCTAATTTTGCATTGTTGAAGTGTTGTGTTATGCAATCTCGACATGTTTTAAAGATTGAATCCCTCCTCTTTTGAACTAAGTGAAGTAAAGTCCAGACACAGAGTAAGGTTTGGAGGAAGGTCTGATTTATATTCATCCATCCTTATTTCGTAATCTCAAATGTGTTAAACGATGGCAAACCTGGACTACCACTAGTCCTACTTTATGCTGCGCAATAGTCAGTAGGACTGTTCAACGGATGTCTACAGAACCTTTTGTTTTGGTTTCTCAACGCTCTGCTTCAATATGATGTGATTTCTTGAAAAACTGAGTTAGTTACCACAATTTTCTGCAAATCTGTGTTAAAAACTTACGTTAAACTGCAATTCATTCCCATGACGCTCGGATGGGGCCTTGTCTCATGATAAATTCTGAGATTCATTTTCATATTGTTCGTGATACTTTTTCTTTCTCATGGCAAGTGTCTGATATCGAAAGTTGAGTCATTTTCCTTCTTTAATGTTCTCTCCATAATGAATTATAAGTTAACTGTACGTAGGTTCTTTTAGTTTCTGCAACGATGACGAAAGTATGACCTTAGGCTCGGTAGAGAGAAGACAAAGAAAACACAACTTAAATTACATTGCAAGTGAATACAATCTTTTTTTTATGTAAGAATTTTTTTTTTCTCGGCCGAGGCTGAATATTCTTATTTTTATGCCTGTTTTAGGTAAATTTTCTTAGATTATAGCGTATGAAATATTAGTTTTCGAATGTATTTGGTGTCTGAAAGGCGTTAAACTAATTTTGGCCGCAGGGAGCCAGCGCCCAGGCATTACAGCCAGATATCACACACATATGCAGAAATGTTATTGGCATCGAACATATGGCTAGTGCTGTTTTTGTTGCTTTTTGTCTAGTTTTGTCGTTCAGAGAAAAAAAAGAATTCTATACGGCTTAGTTAAAAACGTATAATTGAGTTGTATTAACATGAACAAATTTTTCACGAACAAAATTATATTCTTTTCAAAATCTCAGCCTCGGGTTAATTCTTAAAATACTCCTCAAATTTTGCAAATTTCTATGGTTGGCCATTCGTTTCAAAATTACGACAGGGTATACGCGGGTTTTTCTGCCGCGTATACTTGTTTACATACGTTATGTATGGGCTTTAAGCTCTTATATACGACCGTTTAGATCGCGTATATACGCATTTTTAAAGGGCCACACATTTGCGTAAATTCAAGCGCGGGGATATGCGAAATAAATGCCCAAATATATGCGTCCTACAAGGACCCATGTATACGCGTGCTAAAATGCGCGTATATGCGGTTCTCGTAAATTACCTTGTATATGCCAGCACGAAATGTGCCTTTTTAAGAGAATGGCTGTTCATGTATGATAGCAATGAAAATTACTTTAATTAGGAATCGTCAATATGACGGCAGTGGTAAAATGCCTTGTCTTGCTCTATCTGCTATTTAATGTTTGTTACTGCAGCTCCCCCAGTCACTGAACTTCTAGAAACAGTTAAGTTGTGTACATAATTGCTTTGATCGTTAAGACTTAACAATATATTACGTTGCCCTTCATGGGCCATAACACACGACATTTGGGCGCATAATCAGTTGAATCTGCTAATAAGCACGGTCCATTTAAGAGAGTAAACCCCCAAGGCCAGGACAAACACACGCAACATATCAACAGAGCACACCTTTGCCAGCCTTTTTCACCACTGAACCAACATCTAGCAACATATTCCAACTTGGGAAACGATTGAACGATGTTCATGTACGCAACAATATTTGCAACATGTTGCCTGCGTTTGTCTAGGCCTTAGTGGTTATCGTGAAGTCCACAATGGTAATTTAATTCACGCTGACAACAATATCTTAGGGAAAAAAAAAAAAAACATATTGACATCTCCTAACTATAGCCAGCGTAAAGAGCCGAACTTAACGACCCTCGTTAAGGTTGGCACGTAAAATATTCTCTAAATGCTGGACTATCTGTTTCTAAGACTTTTTGAATTGGAATCTGTTGTTAGTTATTATTCAGTTGTTAGCGTTGCCCTGGGCATAT
The DNA here is from genome assembly GCF_042242905.1 of Orbicella faveolata. Lineage (NCBI taxonomy): Eukaryota > Metazoa > Cnidaria > Anthozoa > Scleractinia > Merulinidae > Orbicella > Orbicella faveolata. The sequence continues at coordinate 11,145,559 of NW_028301578.1, read as the reverse complement.
TTTAACGTAGACCCTAGACTCGGTAGAAAGAATACAAAGATTAAAAATACCTTTAATTACATTGCAAGTGAATATATCAAAGTTGTTCTATCTTAAACTACGGAGAAAGATATAATAACATGGATGATAATTTACACAAATAAACCAGAAGTGAAAATAACGCCCGAAAAAAATTTATGTATACATTTGCTTTAGTCGTGTAGATAGACCATCCATGCCTTTGTATTTAATTACGTTGCTGTTCATGGGCTATAACACACGACATCTGGGCGCATAATTAATTAAATTTGCTAATAAGCACGATATATTCAAGATAGTAAAACTCCTCAAGGCCAGCACAAACGCATGCAACATATCAGCACAAGATACTTTCGTCGCCCTGTCGGTCCCTGTTGCACCAACCAAGATTTTGCTTAAAGATGTAAGCAACAATGTCTGTACTATTTTAACGTAGCGTGGTGCTGCCCCACAGTTTCCCCTCTATTGGTAAGCCGCAGTGTAACGCACCCCCGTTCAAGTTAAATTTCGTTTATAGAAAAGGCCATTTCTGAGTTACCTTGTGCTTCTATTTCAAACGGCCAGTTCTCGTGCAAAATCTTTCAAATGAGTTTGATTTGCATGCAAATGAACCTGTAGGCTAAACACATTTTCATATGAATGGTTTCGCACGAAGACTTGTCTTGACACAGAGCCAAAAGGTAACTCGTAAATGACTTATTGTGAGTGTTTTAGGGGCGTTGGGGGGTGGGGGAGGCGGGAGAAGTTGTCAACCGGGATTGAGAGCTAAGGAGAATTTGTGCTGTGGTGCACACTCTACATTTTGAGGAAGCAGGCTTGACAAAAGTGGATATATTTTCTTATACACTGTCGACTAACCGATCAGATCTAAGCCATTTTGTCCCAAGGGTTAGTTACATATTATTTGGCCTATTGTTACGTTGACAATGAGTACTGCTGACAAGGCATCCACAAGCAGAAAAGACTTCGTTGAAAAGGGAGACGCTAGCAAAGATACAAACAATGCAAACAATGTAAATAATGTAGAATATATCACTCCCATCCAGACAATACAAACAGGAAATAGAATTCGTGATCATCTTTACTGAAAAACACAGCACCACCTTTCTTACAACTACCACTGCTTTTTCACGAAACGCTCTTGTACAAGACAGTGGTGTGTTCAAATAACTCAGTTCTTCAAGGCAAACAAGAAAGCATTTTAGAGATTCCAGGTGTATATTGGTCACGCTTTACCTCGCAACAACTTTAATTACATTGCAAATGAATATATCAAGGTTGTTAAATCTTAAACTGCGGAGAAAGATATAATGACTTGACCGATAATGTACACAACTAAAACAACAGCAAAATAACGCCCGACAAAAACTCGTGTACTCAATTGCTTTAGTCGTGAAGATAGATCATTCATGACTTTATATTTAATTAAGTTGCCGTTCATGGGCACCCGACATCTGGCTGCATAATTAATTGAATTTGTTAATAACTGAGCACGATACATTTAAGAGACTAAAACCCTCAAGGCCATATGGCAAACGCACTCAACATATCAACGCAATATACCTTTGCCACCCTGTTGCACCATCCAACACCTCGGAACATATTCCAACTTGGGAAAGCATTTGGAAGACGTACGCAACAACTGCACTAAGTTGCCTGCGGTTGTCTGCGCTATAAGTGGCCATTGTGAAGTCCACAATGGCAATTTAATAAACGCTGGTAAAAATATCTTAGATAAAAACAGAACATTCTATTGACAGGCTACCGTAAAGTGCTTAACTTAACCGATCCTGATTGATAGCTTTGGGTTTTACCTCTTGCATGCCCTTTCTAGCTTCCTTGCTTTCGCGAGCAAACGATTAATATTCTGCATTTTAATACAGTCGAAGCTCTCGCAAACGACCACCTCGGAAATTCAAGAAAATGGTCGTGACTAGAATTGGTCGCTTACAAGAATGAACCCTCGAAAGCAACCGCACGGTAAAACAACAGTGGGTGGTGGCCTACAAGAGCTTCAGAAACTCATTAATGATTCATAAAAGAAATAAATTTAAAAAAAATGTTTAATGAGTGTCTTTCTATCTGATAGAGACAGGACTTAAATTTACGTTCAATTATTACCTAGTCAAGAACCATTAGCGCAGTGTGCAGTTTCGTTAAAATGTTAGCAAAATTTATTTAATTTTGCTTTAATCTACGTAATGTTCTTCTTTCAATTCAAGCCGATGTCAGTAACTTGATTGCTATATTATAATCTTGTTATATGTTCAGATAATCTTTCCTGTTTTAGTTTTAGTTTGCAAAAGCTTTTGCAACTCTGCATGTATTTATGGTTATGCAAATAAAGCTAGCTGTTGTTGATTTATATGTAAAGGACACTGGGTGGTCGGTTACAAGAGTTTAAAAACGAAGGAAAAGTCTAGTTGGGTATTTCCAAAAGTGATCGCAGTCGCTTACGAGAGCTTTTCATTACAAAGTGTAAGTCACAATTCAAGCGGGGTTTCGCAAGGGTGGTCGTAGTTAAAGCTGGTTTCTTACGAGAGTGGTCGCAAGGAGAGTATCGCCTGTACTAGCTTGTTGTTTGACCCATCAGGGATGACACAGTAATCACGCTTTTACTCTCTCCTTCTCTTTTCCGTGAGGTTATTCTATTACCAAAAGCATTCTTCTATTCAATCGCACACTCTTTGTAGGTCAGAGCACCGCTGTGGTAAGTGTGGCATCGTCCAGTGCAACAACATTTGTGGAATCCTCCGGTGCAACACTAAATGTGGGATCGCCCAGTGTCGAAATAAGAAGGGAGTCGTCCACCACGGGAAACACTCCGGAATCGTCCAGTGCAACAATCAGTATGGTATCGCCGAGCGGCGAAATAAGAAGGGAGTCGTCCAGCACAGGAAACACTCCGGAATCGTCCGGTACAACAACCAGTGTGGTATCGTCCAGGAGCGCAATAGACGTGCCATTGTCTTTCGTAACAACACGAACAGTAAATGTGGAATCGTCCACCGCAGAATTTACGTCTGCGGCGTTCCAGTCCGCGCCACAGTGGGTACACACGCCGCAAGTCAGTACAGCACCCATCTCAACCACTGAGACCGGCGCGGAAGCAACGATTGCATCACCAGTGAAACCAACAATAACCTCTTCTGTGAAGTATATATGAAATAATTCATATTTGAACTGCGGTAGTAGATGAAAGTGAAGTATGATCATCGCAGTAAATTTTCCAATTTAAGCAACTGGAAAGAAGAAGCCTGAAAAAAAAAAAAAAAAAAAAAAAAAAAATCAGGGCTTCAACGGGATTCGAACCCGTGACCTCCGCGATACCGGTGCGATGCTCTACCAACTGAGCTATGAAGCCACACATTGGGAGCGAGGTCAATTAATTGAGTTCATATCTTCCCGTGAGTGAAATGATGTGAAGTATATATGAAATAATTCATATTTGAACTGCGGTAGTAGATGAAAGTGAACGGGTTCGAATCCCGTTGAAGCCCTGAAACCTAAACAAAAGGAACTTGCACTAAATTCGACGGAAATTTTGTAGCTAAATTGAAATTACACACGTCATTTTATTGAGCACAGCCGTGCATACATAAAGATTTTTACCATGATGGCTCAGTAGGAATTAGATAGGACCAGCGCGCGCGCTATATTACAACCTCCCGCCTGCATATATAACTCGATAGTTGCACGCTGCACCCTTACCATTTCTTAAATATTGTGTATTTTCATTCATGCTTATTCGTTTGACTAGTACAATTATTGCGCTTTTACCAGGACTGTGACACCCTCCTTCTCATTTCCGTTAGGATATCCTATTACCGAAAGCACTGTTCTTTTAATATCACACATTCTTTGTAGGTCACAGCACCGCTGCAGTAAGTGTGGCATCGTCCAGTGCAACCCCAAATGTGGGATCACCCAGCGGCGAAATAAGTGCGGAGTCGTCCAGTGCAGCAAGCACTCTGGAATCGTCCAGTGCAATCAATGTGGTATCGCCCACCGGCACAATAGATGTGCCATTGTCTTACGTAACAGCACGAACTGTAAATGTGGAATCGTCCATCGCAGAATTTACGTCTGCGGCGTTGCAGTCATCACAGTGGGTAAACACACCGCAAATCACCACAGCACCCATCTCAACCGCTGAGACCAGCGTGGAAGCAACGATTGCATCAACAGTGAAACCAACAATAACCTCTTCTATAAATGGTAAGTATGCACATATAGTTATGAGTGACTGGTAACAACTGCACTAAGTTCAGTGGTGTAGTACTGTTGGCTAGATTCCACCCGAAAAAGAGATATTTTCATTTCTCGATTCCAAGAATTGATAAGTTTATTCGCAATTCAACTAACCTAACTAACCCGAGATAGTCAATCGATAAGAATCCATATCGGAAAACCACTCGATAACTCGATATCAATCGATAAATTGATTTTAAGTGTTATCGCTGTTATCGATCAATCGATAAAGCTCGATACTTACACACTGGCGTAATTTCAAACTGATCGATTTTGTCGATTTCATCGGATTTATCGATCAACTTTGTTCGAAAGTAACGAAAGTAGCGACCCTCGTTTATAATTTTGGGTCAGCACTTCCATGTCCTTTCTTGCTTCCATGCTTTCGCGGGCAAACGATTAATAATCTGTATATTCATTCGTGCTCGTTCGTTTGACTCGTACAATTATTGAGCTTTAACCCGGAGTATGACTCCCTCCTTCTCATTTCCGTTAAGTTATTCTATTGTCGAAAGCACCGTTCTTTCAATCACACGTTCTTTGTAGGTCACAGCACCGCTGCAGTAAGTGTGGCATCGTCCGCGGCAACAACATTTGTTAAATCGTCCGCTGCAACACTAAATGTGGGATCGCCCAGCGGCGAAATAAGTACGGAGACGTCCAGCACGGGAAACACTCTGAAATGGTCAAGTGACACAATCAATGTGGTATCGGCCAGCCGCACAACTGATGTGTCATTGCCTTACGTAACAACACCAACAGTAAATGTGGGATACTCCATTGCAGTATTATTTACGTCTGCTTCAACGCACTCAGCGTCACAGTCAGTAAAGACACCGCAAGTCACTACAGCACCCATATCAACCACTGAGACCGGCGTGGACCCAACGATTGCATCAACTGTGAAACCAACAATAACCTCATCTGTAAATGGTAAGTAACAATTATTAGTAAATGGTTACAACTGCACTGAGTTTAGTGGTTTTCTACCGTCGGCTAGATTCCACCGAAAGAAAAAGAGAAATTTTGATTTGTCTATTCGACGAATGGTCAACGAATTCGATTTCATTTTGGGGGAACATGCTCATGAGAGGAGTGAAATATCTTATTAATACTTTACAGTATTTTCAAGTAATTTTTTTCATATGTTCACCGAACAAAATTTCCAGCGAGACTTCTTTCCATCAAGTCAGGATTCAAGCCAAGAGTGTATCGTGTTGTAAAGATGCTCGATCGTTTACATTCGGCGATACATCTATAACTTAACTTGCAGATTTATTTCGGCAATTTCAATTTCTTTTAAAGCATTAATTAAAACGCGCTTTGTCAAATTCGATATTGCAACACTTCCTCATAGTGTGTCACTTAAATCAAGAGCGTTAATCCCTGCCCCAGGCATAATCCGGGACTTTGATGCGAGGTTGGCTCCGTAAACTGAGTGTAAAAATTACACAGTTCTGAGTGAAGCAGACCGTGCTGAAGAAAACGTATTGAACAATGTGAGCAATCCAAGATACCCGCTTTTGTCATTTTCACTCATCACTCATTTTGTTCTAGTTATTTGTCACTCTGCTCGTTAAGAAATGCAGTATTGCCGTTACTGTAGTCAACTGATGTGTCCTTACTTACAGTGGATGGGTGTAACAATTACACAGTCCTGAGTGAAGCAGACCGCGCTCAAGGACACCTAGTGATCAACTCCAGCAATTATAGATGCGATAGGGATGACCTGGTACCAGGTTGGTATCGTTTCCAAGGAGCTGCCGGAAATCAGATGGCGGACAAATGTGTTCCCACGAATTACTGCGGTACTCAGCATCCAGGTTGGCTCAATGGCACACACCCGACAGTCGCTGAAGGTGTGGTCACTCGTAAAGTCTGTTATGATTACTGGCATAATTACTGGTACGGGTCAACCAACTGCTGTTACCGGAGTAACAATATAAGAGTCAGGAACTGTGGAGCTTTCTTCGTGTATGAGTTACAAAAGCCTCCTGTTTGCGATCTTCGTTATTGTGGTAACGCCAGTGGCGCAGGTAAGTTGCCTTGTTTGCTTTTGAAAGTGTGTCAGTCAACAATCAGTCATGAAGCAATCATCATCATCAATCATCAAACAAAGTTTAAAAGCATTCTCCGGCGGTGGTTCAGTGCCATCTTAACTTTTCGAGTGTAAGGTGGCTCGAACGCTTCTGGATGACAATAAAGCTGTATCTTATCAATCTGATTGGTTTTACGTAACATGTGCGTCTAGAGAAACTTCCATGTTACGCAATTCTTACCGTATTTGTAGAAATATCAAAATCATGCCTATCCTCTAGTTCTTTATCATGAACAACCAACATATATCTGCCTTCATCATTATTACTACGAAACACGGTATTTTGCCCTTTTTATTCACTCTCTTAACCTCAACAGCGGCTTCCATGAAAATTTCACCCAAAACTTAGCTTTCTTGTAAGAAAGCGAAAAGCGTTTCTATTCCACGCTTTCGATTGTCGTTGTATTGAGACAATAATGACCAAATGCAAATTAAGAGTCACTGACTGAAAATATGGAGAATGGCTGGCCAGGTTGGAAAAATCGAAAATCCTAAAACTTTGCCTAAAGAACGCTTTTAGGGAGCCACTTTCGAAAGTATTATTCCGATTTTCTTAGAATTTAAAGTCTTCGAGAAATTTGCAAAAAACGAAAATATAGCTTTTTGCCTCATTAAATATGCAAAAAATATCTGGAAAATTGACGAAGTTCTCGGTATTTGCATTGAAACAATTTACAAAACTAGAACTCGGGGTAAACTTAGCATAAGAGTTTTACTTTTCTGCTTTCTAACAATAGGAAGTTTTAAATTTTTCAAGCATTTTGAAGGATTCCGTCGACCGTTGAAGAATTGCCTTCTAAAGCCCGTATGAAAACGGCAAAAATTGCGTAGTTTTACGGGCTTAAAACGCATCTTGGTATGTCCAATATGGAACTAAAACAAGTACTGTGCAAAAGAGTGTCGTTTCTACTATAATAATATGGAAAAAAAATTTCTGGGCAATCGAGGTTCACACAGGTAAAATGCAAAAGATCGCGACAGTCTCTTCTCAAATTTGCATAATGCGGTATGTTCAGAGAACTCTATTGTTGAGCACTCTAGTCTGTTTTTGTTCCATCTGTGGGCCTTGCTTTGTGGGAAATATACAAAACGAGAGTTGATCCATGTCGTTATTACAACATTGTTTCATTATTCCACGCAAGGTACATAAAACTACAGACAAAGCCCAAAATATAAGTTCAAACATGCTACATGTATTGCGTGACTGGCGTCACGTAATATTTATTTTCAGTTAGCTCCAAGTGGAATTACTAGATCATTGAGGTTTAGACACTTGCTTATAATAGAGACACTGCAGGGTTTGTCTTTCCCGCGTATATACACTCGATTAGTCTGAAAATGTTCGAATGGAGACTAGTCTTTTAAAGTAAATTTTAGCATGTGCCTCGATTTTGATCTCGATGGAAAACGGATCAGTTAAATACACGAAACGAAACGAAGAAGTTTTATTAACGTGATCCAGCCAGACTTAGGACGAAGCAAGTTTTCTTGAAAAATAGAGTAAGACTGTTCTAGTTTTGTAAATTATTTCAATGCGAATACGGAGAACTTTGTCAATTTTCCAGATATTTTTTGCATATTTAATGAGGCAAAAAGCTATATTTTCGTTTTTTGCAAACTTCTCAAAGACTTTAAATTCTAAGAAAATCGGAATAATACTTTCGAAAGTGGCTCCCTAAAAGCGTTCTTTGGGCAAAGTTTCAGGATTTTCGATTTTTCTAAGCTGGCCAGCCATTGTCGATATTTCCAGTCAGTGACTCTTAAGAAACTCCGACACCGAAAAACACCCTAGAATAACTAGCTGGGTTAAATCCAAATCCTAGAGCTTAGCGTGTTTGCTTTAGAGATTCGAGAAAGTCTGCGTGCAAACATGGAGGCCCATCAGGTCGACGTCCTCCGGTTTCTAAGATTACAGTTATTTATAGATCTCCACTCCCCCCTGGATGGAAAGCTAGTTAACTGCAAGTTACTCCTCTAGAATTTATTCGCTACACCCCTTCATCAGGATATTTCTTTTTTAACTCTCCTGCGTGCCGTACATTTATTACTTGTGTCTGACTCGGTTTTGTTATTTGTCACTACTGCTCAGTTAAGAAAGGCAGTTTTGTCGTTTACTGTAGCCAACTAATGTGTCCTTACTGACAGTGGATGGATGTAGCAATTACACAGTCCTGAGTGAAGCAGACCGCGCTCAAGGACACATAGTGATCAACAGCAGTTATAGATGCGATAGGAATGACCTGGTACCAGGTTGGTATCGTTTCCAAGGAGCCGCCGGAGATCGGATGGCGGACAAATGTGTTCCCGAAAATCACTGCGGTACTACCGCTTCAGGTTGGCTTAATGGCTCACATCCGACAGTCGTTGAAGGTGTGGTAACTCGTAGAGTCTGTTATCACAATTATTATTACTGGTATTGGTCAAACGACTGCTGTTACTGGAGTAACAATATTAGAGTCAGGAACTGTGGAGCTTTCTTCGTGTATGAGTTACAAAAGCCACCTGATTGCGATCTTCGTTACTGTGGTAACGGCAGCGCAGGTAAGTTGCCTTGTTTGCTTCTTTGAGTGTGTCAGTCAACAATCAGTCATCAAGCAGTCATCATCATCAATCATTAAACAAAATTTAAAAAATTTTATAGAAGTATTTCAGTGCCATCTTAACTTTTCGAATTTAAGGTGGCTCTGAAGCCCTCCGAATGACAGTAAGGCTGTATCTTATCAATGTGAGCATAATTCTTACTGGCAATACGTAAAATATGCGTACAGAAGCTTCCATGTTACGCAATTCTTACCGTATTAGTAAAAATATTTCAATTTTTCCTATCCTCTAGTTTGTTATCATTAACATCCAACATTTATATTGGGGAGCAGGGATGGCGCAGCGGTGAGAGAGCTCGCCGGCCCGGGTTCGATTCCAGCCCGGTGGCATATGTGGGCTGAGTTTGTTGTTTGTTCTCGACTTGCTCCGATGGTTTTTCTCTGGGTTCACCGGTTTTCCTCTTTCCATAAAAACTAACATCTCCAAATTCCAATTCGAACGGGATAGAGGACCCGCGTGAAAACCACCTAAGGCTGATGTGGCTTGCTCTCTAAATATCTGCTTTAATTATTTCTACGAAACACGGTATTTTTCTCTTGTCATTCTCTCATTAAAAGGCACCAAATGTACTCTCTCAACCCCAACAGTGGACAACTTACGTACTCTCTAGTGTCTCTCTCCCTGAGCATTGTCGTTCAGAGTGAAACAAAAATTGGGGAGCTTAAGCAATGACGAAGGCGACCCGGAGGACAACGCCTATTAAAAAGTGCATCTATATTTTACGCTGGAATTTCGCAGTTGTTTAGTTCTGTTCAGTGCGCCTATCAATAGCAGAAGTTGCTCAAACTAAATATGTAATGCCAGAGTTCATTGCCATTAACAATACAAAAAATTAGCCGCCGTCTTTCGCGTCCTCTAAAATATGCAGAACTTAGACCTTTCACGTTGCTGTTTTGCGGAGGACGGCTGAGACGTGCACAGCCATTGTTCTGCTTATTAAGCCTTTCGTTTGGTGGTGTTCTCGTTGTCGTTGCCGTAGTGGTTTGCTTAAGGTCACTGTAGTCACCAAATGCAAGTAATTAACTTCCGGCCACGTGGGGACGTCGATATCACACCTGTTTGTACTGCAGCAAATGAAAAAAAAGTAGCGTGTCACTGGAATAAACCCTTTGCACGATCCGGTCACATGGTACGGAATTAATTACGCTGGGACGCAAGTTACACAGTGGGATTTCCAAAACAAAGGAACTCGCACCAGTCCGGCGCGACTTTCCTTTGTTTTGAAGGACCCACTGTGTAACTTGCGTCCCAGCGTAATTAATTCCGTACCATGTGACCGGATCGTGCAAAGGGCCTATTCTTTTTCTTCCTCTTGGACCCAATTTGTATGGTCTCGGGTACTCGAAACAACCCTCCCCTGATTTACCCTGGCTGAGGTAGCTTTTAGCTCTTTTCTTTTCAAAATTTAACCAAGGGTTTACATTAGGATCGCAAAACCGTCCCAGGGGGCGAGACAACTCGGGGGAGCGAGTTGTCTCGCCTCAGAGGGTAAGTAACCCTGGTAAGCGGGACAACTTTTCTTCAAAAAAATGCCTTTGGTCGCCTAACCGGGACAACTCTTGGCGTGGCGAATGTCACGAAATGCCTAAATTTAGGATTTAAAACAGAAATTCGTATCAAAGAAGTGAAATTTAACTCCGCAAAACCCACCGTGATCGAATGACCGAGGGAAACGCAAAGAAAGAGGGATCTTTGCCAACTTCATTGTTCAAGAAGGGTTATGAATAATAATGCAGGGTCAACTTTGACTTGGCCTACAAGGGCTATGTTTTCACATATCAACGCTCGATAAAGTTGCCGCAGGGGGAGAGTTGTCTTGGGTACCCGAGACCACATAAATGGGGCCTTAAAAGGTACCTTAATTAAAACACACTGGAATGACTAGTCGGTTGAAATTCAAATCCCTAGAGCTTAGCATGTTTACTTAAGAAATTGCGAAAGTGTGTGTGCAAACATGGTGGCCCATCAGAACGACGTTCATCTTCGGTTTCTCAGACTACAATTATTTATAGATCTCCACTCCCCACTGGATGGAAAGCTAGTTTACCGCAAGGTACTCCTCCAGCATTTAATCACCATATCCATGCATCAGGACATTTTTTGAAACTCTCCTGCTTGCCAAGCATTTATCAATCTTGACCAAGGGATTATCAAGGAAAGAGAGTGAATCCCCCATATAGGCCTTATACCCAAGGTAATCCCTCTTAAGTAGTTTTTAGACATTGTACCCAGTTCTTTATCAATCTTGACTCACTCGGTTTTGTTATTTGTTACTGCTGTCCGGTTAAGAAACGCAGTTTTGTCTTTACTGTAGCCAACTGATGTGTCCTTACTAATAGTGGATGGGTGTAACAATTACACAGTCCTGAGTGAAGCAGACCGCGCTCAAGGACACCTAGTGATCAACGCCAGCAATTATAGATGCGATAGGGATGACCTGGTACCAGGTTGGTATCGTTTCCAAGGAGCTGCTGGAGATCGGATGGCGGATACATGTGTTCCCGAACGTCACTGCGGTACTCACTATCCAGGTTGGCTTTCTGGTGCACACCCGACAGTCGCTGAAGGTGTGGTTACTCGAAGTGTCTGTTCTTCATACTCAAACATCTGTTGTAACTGGTATCAAAATATCAGAATAAAGAACTGTGGTGAGTATTTCGTGTACGAGTTACCGGGGACGTACTACTGCCCAGCTCGGTATTGTGGTAACGGAATCGCAGGTACGTTTCTCAGGATTTTTTTAATTATTTCAGACAGTAGCCAAAACATCAAGTTACAGTTATGATTTAACACGTTTTTGCTGCTACGAAACAGGTTAAATTGATGCTTGAATTAATAGTATTCTTTTGGAGAAAAGATGACTGTCGAAACTGACCGCTTAACGCATTAGACTCTTGAGCCGAGGGAAGGGAAGGGGGGGGGGGGTGGAGGGGGCCTACATATAAATGTGGCGGGGCTGCTCTTCGAAAAATTCAAACTATGCGCCTAACTGACAAATACATTAATCCATCTATAAAGAAATTTTCAAGAATATACGCCACACTCATCTAAACCATCAGCAAAGTATATATAGGGCGGCATTTCTCAATTTCTTTAAATGCGATCTTGAAAAATACCTTGATGGATATCAACATTGGCTTTCTGCTCTGAACACCGTAGGCGATACAAAAATTCTTAATGGGCCATTTCCAATGTTCCTTTTGCCTCAATTTCAAAACGAGTCCTCGTGCAAAACCTGTAGGCCACACGCATTTGCGCATGAATGGTTTTGCACATAGCCACATTTTGATACAGAGGGAAAAGGAAGCTCGGAAATACCTTATTCAAATCCTAAGTGGCACTACATGGATACGCAGCCTTTGGTAACGAAAACAAGTAGTAAGTGAGTAAGTAAGTAAGCTCGTAAGTAAGTAAGTGAGTAAGTAAGTTAGTAAGTAAGTAATCAAGTAACTTTATTTCAACTCGAGTTGATGAAGCTGATTAGGCCCCTAGCAATACAGTCATGCTAATATGCCGAGAAAAATATCTAAAAAATATCAAAAAAAAATTACATGATCAATTAATGACTAACATTCTAACTATATCAACTATAAACAATAAACAGTCTTAAATTTTAAAATTATTACGAACAGTGTATCATAGAAAACTGTACATCACAAATTGAGATCTCTTACAGCATTCATAAATTCCTTGCCTCCTCCAAAAGAAGGATTCTTTCGGACACTTAACCAAATGCACAGTTGCTTCTACTCACGGCAGGGTCAACTGTTCTTTTAAATAATCTTTGTGCTCTTTTTTCGCACTGCAGCGTACAATTGTCCAACGCTGACTGTACCATCCAATGGAATAAAATTTGAATGCCCAGAGAATGCAACAATGTACAATGATACTGTCTGTCAGTTCTCGTGTAATGATGGCTATATAGGGTCTGGGTTCCAAGCAAGGAGATGTCAACACAATGGAACTTGGAGTGGAAGAGACTTCACTTGCCAAAGTATGCAAAACGTATTCCAATAAGGATTTAAGTAATGACTACATCTCCTGACTATCGGTGATAGAACAAAAACAGCAGATATCATAAGTTTATGGACCGAATATGAGCGAAAGGCTAGTAACTTGCTCTGGTACCAAAATCTCGTGACAAGAAGAGATTACCGCAATTAATACATTATGCCGTAGCTTGTCAGCTTTTTACGTTATATACATAAAAGATAGCTTTTGCTGTCTAAAAGTACACTTAACCTCTTCAAGATAGTAACTTGTTGTGGTACCAAAATCTCGAGACAAGAAAAGGCTATTGTAATTAATCCACTGAGTTGCATGTCAGCTCTTTATGTTTCGTCCAACAACAAGAAAAGTAAAACGAGCTTTCGTTATCTATATAAAAATCCACTTAACCTCTTTATGCGTGAGTTTTCAGAGAATTCTTTTCACACACAATATACGGAATCCGTCATAATCAACTCTTTATTTACCAAGAGTGATTGGTATCCATATTCTCAATATAATAGCAGTACGCTGTCAAGGACAGAGGCGGATGAGAATCAACGTCGTCATCAACTAGGGAGAGCATGGTATATATTGCAGAACGATTTATGAAATAATACTTAAAAGAATACAGGCGGTTGATATTTGATTCATTGTTAGAAGGAGATACCACAACTTATATTATAAAGAGTAAATATATCAGCATTCTTAAGGGTTATATTAGCATTCTTAAATTTATATATGTACCAAAATTATTTTTACGAGAAATAAAAGTTTTAAGCTCTTTCCATTTTTCCTTACTAGTTATCAATTGCACGTCCCTGACGGTAAACCCAGGAGGTCCACTGCGCATGAGCACCTGTGATAATCATTATGGAGCACAATGTAATTTTTCTTGTGCAATTGGCTATCGTTTGAATGGCTCGTCAACAGTCACGTGTGTTGCTCCTGGCAACCAACATCCTGGAGTGTGGAACAATACAATACCCAGATGTGAAGGTAAACTCGAAAACTAAACAACTTATAGACTTATGCGAATTCTCCCAATACAGTTATAGAGTTAGCACTTAATGACTGGTCCCGAGGGGAACAATGAATTTTGTTTCCCGAGAATCTCAAGTCATCAAGTGATTTGTTATACAGCAAAACAAATAGGTCAAACTGGTGGAAAACAAATAATCACATTATTGACAAATGACATGCAACAGCGGTCAACATTCGCGGTAACAGTGAACTGTTTCCTGTCTGACGTCATAGTTTTCGCAATGTTGCCCGCTCATGGCACTTTGCGGGAAACAGTTTCATTGTTAGATGTCATGTGACCATGAACTAGCCAATGAATGGGCCCACTGTAGCGGGAAAAATATAACAAATATCTTTACATAAAAGTTGCCACGCGACTGCACATTTAAAAAGAAGGCTTTATCATTATTGACCCAATGCGAGACTTTTTAAACTTTCGTATTGTAGTTTAACTTGCTTCTTATCCTAATTTCATACTGCAGTGAACAAGTGTCCAGCGCTGCCTGCGCCGTCCAATGGTGCAAGACTTGGATGTCCATGGAATGCAACAATGTATTATGATACTGTCTGTCAGTTCTCGTGTAATGATGGCTATATAGGGTCTGGGTCTCAAGCAAGGAGATGTCAACACAATGGAACTTGGAGTGGACAAGATTTCAGTTGTCAAAGTATGTACTGCAATGAAGATTTTAATAAAGTCTGTAAACGAGCCAGGTGGCCAATGGAACCAGAGCTAATCCTGGTTTCCGTAGTACGAAGCTACTAAAAGTATTTCTACTCCCCCTGGCTGGTATTGTAGTCCATCGCGGGGTTACCCCCAACATTAAGTTCGCCGGTACCCATTTATACACCTGGGTGGAGAGAGGCGCTGTCAGAGTTAAGTGTCTAGCCCAATAACACAATATAGGGTCCCCGGTCTGGGCTCGAGCCTGGACAGCTCGATCCAGTGACCACCGCCCCTTCCACGAAGATTATAATTACCACTTACTACATCATTTCACATTGCAGTGGTCACTTGCCCAGCATTACCTGCACCGTCCAATGGTACAAGACTTGGATGTCCAGGGAATGCAACAATGTATTATGATACTGTCTGTCAGTTCTCGTGTAATGATGGCTTTATAGAGTCTGGGTCTCAAGCAAGGAGATGTCAACACAATGGAACTTGGAGCGGACAAGACTTCACTTGTCAAAGTATGTTCCTAAAACTCTGCGATAATTGCGCAAATTCTGATTGTTATGATCTTCTCTCCACAAAATAAGTGCCACCCTTAGGGTTTAATTGTTTCTTGAGGATTGCTTAATTGTTAAGAACATCAGTCAGTCTATATTTCTTTGACTCTGACTAAATAGCTTCGATAGTCGAAAGTGCATGCCTTATTCCATCAGTTAACAAAGTGCAAAGAAATGGATCTTTTACAAATACGGTCACATGGTACAAAAGCTAGCATCTTTTATGACAAGCTACGTTCAATTTTCACTCTCATTTTGCATCCCGCCTAAGCCATGTTTTGACATTCAGAATAGACCATTTTCGTATATTCGGTACTGGACTGGAGCTACCTTGCAACTGAGGCTAATGCGGGGAGTCTTTTCAAATGCAAATGACATTCATCTCTTTTTAATGATATTCCCCCGCATGAGCCTCCATTGCAAGCTAGTTCCAGTCCAATGCCGGGAATACGAAAATGACCTATTGCAGATTCTCTACCACGTGACCATTTGTTACAAAAGGCCCATTGGCTCTTTTTAATTATTGTCTTGTTTTTAAGTCGTCACTTGCCCTTCACTGCCTTCACCCCTTAATAGGGTGCGATATGGTTGCACTGGGAATTCATCAGAGTATCCAAACGACACTATCTGTAGATTCTCGTGCATTGACGGCTATAAAGCCATTGGTTCTAGCGTACGAGGATGCCAGCAGAATGGACTTTGGAGTGGTGGAGAGTTTTCTTGCCAAAATACGTGCAAGGGAGGATGAAATAACTAACAAATAGACTACTACCCCAAGTTTTCTAATTGCGATGCTCAAAGAGAAGCGGGCGGGTGCACTATTACTCATTGAAAACGAGAACTAATAGTGTAATTGTTTAAGTATAGACTATCACAAGAGAGTAGTTTAAAGCCTGCAATTGAAGACTTTTTAAGCTAAAATTCCAAAGCAATTTTGCAATGCAAAATGCAAAAATGCGCGTAATCAAGATTTATCAGCGAATAAGCAACAATGAGACGACCATTCAGATATGCGTATTTCCATGTGTAGGACGTGGAGAATGTGTAATAGATCGTTGTGGATTGCTTTTTGAGTACGGGCAGGACGAGGTGTGGTTAAACTTGAGGTCTTCACGTATGGGGCAGAACAAGCAGAGGGCAGTTTTATGGGAGTTTTTCCGGGGGCAGGTGGTCTTCTGTTCACGGTGTGTTTGATGGGCACCAGTCTTTTCGAAGAAGAGCTAGCTTTATGTCTGATCATCCTGCTAGAATACATTCTTTCTAGGAAGCTCAAAGAGCCTCTGCCTGCATAGCAAAAAAGTAAATAAACTCTGTAGAGATTTTTCAGCAATAGATGCGTTAGATAAACTTACATTAGATTTTTGCGAGCTTCGCCGTAACTAAAATGTTTATTCATTTTTAATCGACTTTAAGGTCACTACAGATCATCTTGACAGTGGCTGTGTTGCACTTTGTTTCCTGACATTGTTTGGCGGCAACAACACGATGTGACTCGCCAATCATGCAATTAATTAATCATTCATTTACATGTGTTTTCCATTTAGTTGTCACGTGTCCGACGCTATCAATACCAACCAATGAGGAGCTATTGGGATGCAATACAACAGAGATGTTGTACAACACCGTGTGCAGATTTTCTTGTAATGAAGGATCTGAGGCGTCGGGTTCGATGATCAGAAGATGTACAGAAAATGGAACATGGAGTGGAACCAACCCCGTCTACACAGGTATTTACCGTTTAGTTTGTATTAAAGAATTCGTTTACTTAGAGCGGATTTTACTTGAGTGTCGAAAAGTTCTTGGTTAGGATTACTACGATCGAGCTTCACGATTGGCTTAAATCAGAAGTGGAAACCAAAACCACTCGTGACTCACCAAAACAAAAATTTGTAATTAAGGGTGTTCCATTTGACTTTTGAGCCGGGGGGTGGGGGTAGGTGAACAGGCACGAATATTTTTAAACCCTTTCATGCACTCAGAAATTTTTTTTCTCGAGACGTGTGTATGCATGATATTCATATCTCCATATAACATACTTTTTTCAACTCACTTGAGGTGCATGACTCTTTTTTGCAGGGTCGTCTGCATAAATGTTTTTGTACAATTATGCTTGCAACATATTGTTTCTACAAGATCACCCACCTTCCCTCAAAAGTCAAGTGGTCCAACCCTTTTTTTATGTTTTGATCGATTCCTGGATTGTATCCTTTGTGACTGGTTACATTTTGGTTTTACGACACTCAGTAGAAAACCGCTCTGTTTAGTGGAAGATTTAGTTTTCACGGCAATAGCTATAAATTTCATCAATTTAGATTATTGCGAGATTCGTAAGTAAAATATATTAATTCATATTTAATTCACTTTCATTTTTGTTACCGTCGCTTTCGTGGTTG
The DNA here is from genome assembly GCF_042242905.1 of Orbicella faveolata. Taxonomy (NCBI): domain Eukaryota; kingdom Metazoa; phylum Cnidaria; class Anthozoa; order Scleractinia; family Merulinidae; genus Orbicella; species Orbicella faveolata. Next base: position 11,127,955 of record NW_028301578.1, on the reverse strand, counting down.
CGTGAGGCCCAATCACCTTGACGACGGCCACGTTACTCACTTTCTTTTCTGACGTTCTTTCATGACACCAACACGATGTAACTATGCAGAAACTGTTGTGTAAACCATTGATTTACTACCCATTTAGCTGTCACGTGCCCGACCTTATCACCACCGTCTAATGGCGAGCTAGTAGGATGCAATACAACAGAGATGTTATACAACACCGTGTGCAGGTTTTCTTGTAAGGAAGGATTTGAAGCGAAAGGTTTAGTGGTTAGAGGATGTACAGAAAATGGAACTTGGAGTGGAACTGACCTCGCCTGCAGAGGTATTCCGCATAGAAGCGGTTTATCAGTAATATCAAGTCATGTGTCTAATGCATTATTAGAGATTTGTGGAATACGAAGCAATCTTCCAGTGCCTGCAAATTTAAAATTACTTTTTGTGTCTACTTTTAGTTTTGTATTGAATAACACTAATGCAGCCTGGTTAACCGATCAGCGCCAAGGCTTTCTTTTCTCCACCAGTCATTAACATGCAATTTTTCTCGAGTGCTAGATCGTAGTGGCTCAATCGTAACAAAGATTGCATTTAACGTATCGTGTTTGACAGCATTCGTTACAGCGGTAATATCATGCAAAGGTTTTTACCGGTTACACGTTTTCCTGAGCTTCCCCAAATCTGATCACTTATTGTTTCTTTGCGGCTGCCTTCGGATTGGTGTAGAAATAACTTCGGTCAGCTGCAACTGTAAACGGCAGTCATGAGCAAATCATTCTAGTAAGTACTTTATATTTGTATGCGTTCTATCTCGAATGCCGTTCTGACTGGCTTCTCTATGATCTATTCTGTTGTTGATAGCGAGTAGCTCAGCAGTGTGCGTTTGTTAACAAAATGGCGGCGCTTGTTTGTTTTTGCGTTTTGAGGTGTCTGTGAAGAGGATTTAGATAAAGTTTTGAACGACTGGTAAATTTATACTAAAATAATAAGCGTGATAGAAATCTAGAGCTCATAACCTAATTATTAAATATATTGGAAGAGAATGGAATATCTGTGCGGTAATTTTTAGGCCGTAATTTAAGGCAAGTATTAAACGAAGCCTGGGTAAAAATTATTACACGCTTTTAAATTTGACCTTCTTACACATTTTCATATCAACCTATTAATGCGGCCGTGACTCGACATTCGTTCGACTCCATAATACCGCATTGTTTTAGCCTGTATCTGTCATTGATCTTTTATTTTTTCTCGTTGTATTAAAAGAAACTGTGCTATTCATTTCACACTTTGATTAGTCGGTAATCTCTTTCGAAATTTGATTACTCTCTTCTTGTGAAGTTTCGGTGTCAACCCGTTGCTTAATGCACAAAACAATTCATCTCGAGTTGTTTGGCGATCTTGTATCATTAATCAATGGATGCAACATCGCCAATCAGCCATCTTGTTCGCCTCGATTGCAAGATCGCAAAAGTCGATCTTCAATCGTTGCCTCTGAGGCTACGCGCTTGATCTTGTGCATTCTACAGATGCATGGATCAATCGATAGCAGATCGTATAGAGATATCTTATCGCAGAAAGATCAATATATGATCGTCGCTTTAAATAACATCGTCAATGGATCTCTATTTCGCAGCTAGCGTACTTCGAGATGAGGCCCACTAGCGATACATCCACTGTTGTTGGTTCTTTGTTATACTTGAGACACATTCCGTCTAGACGGACTTGGGCGAGAGTTTTAGCGCGTACAGTCTGGTAATACGTCTCAGTATAAATACAGACACAAGAGCGATTACACGTCAAGACGAGCTATCTGCCTTAGTGCGTCTTGGCCGCGACGGGTCATCCGTCTGGATGTAAAAGACGAGCATCAGACGAATTATGCGTCCGGAGGTTTTAACGTGTCTGCAGCACTGAAGTCAGGCAGAGGACAGATAATTCGGCGTCAGGGCTAACTATTTTCTTTTCTTGTGCAGCTCGAACCGATGCTTAGTTCGTCGTAGACGCATAAAACAGCAGACGCATGATCCATCTGGACGGATTAATGCGTCCCCAGTGTAAAGAATACAAATCACTGAAACTGATAAACTGGTTTCTCCTTTTTATAACTAGCTTTGTTCCAATGTATTGACTCTCTTGCTATTTCCTTGGTTTTGCAGAATGTACATTTCCTTACTCTATAACAATAGGTATCTTCTGTTTATGACAAGCTTTGTGTGGATCGATTGACTCTTGTTATTTTTCTGGTCTTGCAGAGTGCATATTTCCGTACTCTGTAACAATAGGTGTCTTCTGTTTATGACAAGCTTTGTGCCAATGTACTGACTCTTTTGTCATTTTTCTGATTTTACAGAGTATCAATTTTTCTTCCTCGTAAAATTTCGCTGGAGTGTCACACTGAGCTGTCGTCATCTTTGATATCAAGAAATGTTCTGTCTGTAAAGATCCCGAATGTTTAGTTGGAGTTTAGAAGATGCATATTCCACATTGAATAAGACATGATCTTCATAGTTAATTAAGTTCTTTATGCTTTGACATTGTTGTTGTTGTTGTTGTTGTTCTTCTTCTTCTTCTTCTTCTTCTTCTTCTTCTTCTTCTTCTTCTTCTTCTTCTCCTTCCTCTTCTTCCTGCTCTTCTTCTTCGTTTTCGTCTTCTTCCATTTTCACGCATTTTCACGCTTGTTTAGCTGTACAGGAACTGATTTTATTCTTAAGTTACTTGCAGGACATACGAAACTTCAGCTGTTTACCGAGCACTAATCTGAATGCATCTTCAGTCAACTTCTTCGGGGAACTTGGGGACGTCATTGGCATCCAGTCCAGTTTGCTTGGAGTCGAAATGGCCGTACTTGGTGGCACGCAAATGTCACGGGACATTTATTAGTAAAACATAGATATCTCTCTGATTAGGAAGAATCTCGATGTTGAGATCGTAAAGCCAATCACACAGCTGTTTGCAACCTGCTGTTAGAACCAAGCCCTCAGAGTTAATGTTGTAAAAATGCGACACTTGAGAATTATTCTTTTAACTATGTAAACTAGGTTGAACTGTTCAAATGTTATTGGCTGCAGACCATATATGACAAATAGCCTTTTAGTACAATCTTGGAGTTCTGCATGTAACTGCATGAGAAAAGGCCACAAATAAAATGACTTGCTCCTTGAGCGAAGTCCTGATCCACTTGATATAAAGATCTTGGTTAGAAGCAGGCCACCTCTCGCTCACCTCTCGCTCAATTCTTTAGCAGGGAAAAATCTCCTGCTACACAAGTAAGGGAAGATGCGAACCACAATGGTGTTATCGTAATTGGTACCATGGCAATTCAAGACCAGGATTGAAGTTGATCGAGTGTCCGTCTAATCCTCTGGTGATGACAATAAGGGAGTCTGTGAGGTTTGACCGGTAACTGGGAATTGGTAACACTCTTAACTGTCAGCTGGGAAATGACTCGATTTCTAGCTGACAGGTCAGATCTAAAATCTGCAAACATTTACCGATAGGTGAGAAATCACCGAAACTTTAACTGATAACTGATTTTCCAGCATCCCATCCAGACCCTCAGAAAATGATTGCAGTAAAAACCCGCGTGTAACAACCTATGTTTTTTTTTTTTTTAACTCTGGCAAAATAGGTTTTTTTTTATTTTGGGGAAATTATTGGCAATGTAGGCTAATTAAGTTCTTTATTTGTGTCTTACTTTCTGTGAAGGAAATATAGTTTTTAATTACCAGAGAAATAGTAAACTCGGGTTTGGTCCTTAAATATATAGAGTTTATTCACAAGTGTATTACGATAAGCATAAAACAAGTGATTACAAAATGTATATGTAATGTTGTCTCTATAACAACAGTTCATAATTTAACTGTAACCCACATATAAGAACCTGCTCGATCTCGCTTGGCTAAACAGGTTCTTATATTTTTGGGTATTAAAATCATAGTGGGAAATTTCTGCCCGGAGGTTCTTGAAGTGCTTGGTTTTTACGCGAAGGTTAGCACAGTATCATTTCTAACTGAAAACACTGAAAGGACATCTGAATGGGAATGTTGCGAATGAATGCTAGCTGTCTACTATACTACTACAGCAACTTTATTTGCAGGTATTTTCAGACGTTTGCAGAGGCACCGTCGTTTCAGCACTGAATGACGTGGCTTGCATGATGTTTAGTCAACCTCTATGACCTAAGTCACGGTACAGTCGTTCTAAAAATACCTTTCCCTCCACTTCTCCCCATTCTTCTCTCATAGCCTACACTTGATCTATAAGTCTTCGGACTTCATCCCAGTTTACATTACACAGTAAACATTCCAAAGCAACGATGGGAGCATACGGAAGAGTTCGTTTTGTGCTGCTATGCACAGTTTATATTTTAAAGCTGTCCAGTTATGACAATATCGTAATGGCTTCTACAATATCCCCCTCAGGTAAGCTGGATTTGGTGGTTCTCTTAACCAAGATCGACAAGGAATGTGATGTGTCTTCCTGTTCGTATCATGTTATGTCAATTTGATTTTCATACCTGTACTCTCTGCAGACTCACCTAATAACCCCTACCCGACTTCGAAACAGACTGCACACTGCCTAGTGCTATGATAGAACAGCACTTTGTTTAACGACAGAAAATTCCTAAACATAGGGGATGAAAGCGGGATATGGATGGTCCTTTTTCCAGTGTTTTGAATGGGAGAGTCGAGTCGCCAAGGGCGCACCCGTGAGAAAGTTGGATTAAATTTTTCAAATTCATCTCTCGTAATCCTTCTTATATTGCCAAACTCGGAAATATTCATCAAGCACTCTTACGAATTGGTGATTCCTAGCATTTTGAGAAATCGAATATTTATGCCTGGGAGATACTGATTTTTGGTCGCTTGGAACGGGGGAAATAATGTTATTTATTCAAATCTACGGATATTTCATCTGCTTTTTAATAGCAAACCATAGTTGTAAACCGCTTTAATCTTATTGTGGGACTGCTGTCCCATTGCAGTACAACATCTTTCCTGCGAAAAGATTTCCGGCCGGCAACAGCCGGAAATCTGTTCGGGTTCGTAGATTGACCAAGTGTTAATTGAATCAGCGACAACAATACCTCTCTAATGGCTATTCCGACAGTGCATTGTTAATAGAGGGAAATGTTTAGAAAGCCCAGGCAAACGAGCAAACAAATATGACAAGATTTATTTTGGAAGGTCCACGACTGTGCATAATATGCTTTGTTTTCATGAACCGAAACGTTTCTGTTGGTTAGTTCGGATCCCAATCGGAAGTAAACCATAGCCAAAAAAGCGACCAAAAACTTATCACTTGTCGGGTTCCATAACCATTCCCTCACCGACTATTATTAACTTTGAGGAAAGGAATAATTTTATGAGAAAAGGAATAATTGAAAAAATTACCAGACACCTTTTGACGGCTTGAATTAAGTAAGGTCATTCCAAGACCTCTGGAGTCATTCCAAGTAATTGAGGACATAACGATACATTGAGGTCTTAATATCTGCTGTGTGAGCAGCGGATAATATTTTGTGATCTGTGGAGCGCAGCTAAACAACTTTCAAATACGGAACATAAATATAACGTTGAACAAAGTTGACTCCGAAAATACCCAAATATCCAAGGAAGTTTTAGCATCGAATGAAGTCTCCAGGCAACTTTCAGACTAAATTGTTTTTAATCACAACTTAATGTTCAAAGTTCACTTGAACAATTATTGAATTCGGTTTTTCGTAATATCCACAATAATCATGGTTTTGGTAAGTGATTTCAGACTCAGAGGCTTTTAGCTTCGTGTGATAGCACTTATATAGCCTTGATTATTCTGGATATCAGACTGACCTACGTAGCTAGCGGGATTTCGTGCGCGAGTGCTGTTGTTTTGGCGGCGAAGTCGCGGGGGGCTTAGTGAGGAGCACGGTATCGGCCTAGTGTAAACGCATCTAAACGCATTATAAGACAACTAGACGCTGTGACAACGTCTAACTCGGTTAGAAAATGTATAAGTTTCACCAAGGAGAGAAGAGTTGGGGAAAAACCTTGGGCCATCGTTGAATATATACTTTTTTATGTTTTCAACAGAAACTTGGGCATTTCAACGCGAGCGGTTTCTGATAACATTTACTTCAAGCATTTTCACTGTCCAAACATTTCCCATTCCCTTTCTTCCCTGTATAACAAAATACCTCGCGTGTCTGAACTTCCGATTATGTCTAATCCTGTTATACTAAGGGTCTGTTCATCCTTTATTTGTTTCAAATGTCTTCTTCTTTCCCTCTTGGCATCCCTGGAATCCAATTCGAAGTGTTATGTTTGCAGAGGGTGTCTCGTGTTGAAAAGGTAGTGTTTATTAGTTTCGTTTGATTCTTATGTCGCGGCTGCCGCTCATTTTATCATTATTTAACCACCGTCAATACAGAAGACAAAGGATGCGTTCCTTTGGGATGATTCAACAACAACAACAACAACAACTGTATTTAGGTGTTACCTAAATACAGAATCGCTAAATAGAAATTCAAAAACGAAACAAATTACAACAGCAACAAGAAAGAAAAATAAACATAGTTAGTTACAAGATTCTTCATTTTAAGTTCTAGGGTTACAAAGTTCTCTTATTTGTAGTGCTTCATATGTAAAGTAACCTAGTTTTTTACAAATAAAAGTGTCAGCACTGTTAAATAGAAATATTGTTTTCTCTGTGTTATTAAAGCAATCAAATTTTGGATATTTCTTGATGATGTCACTTGTGACTTGTTGTCTAATATCAGAATCACTGATACAAAATTACTCGGAGTATCTTTTTTTTTTAGTCAACGTGATAATGGAAGCAAAGCCTCTTACAAAATGAGAATCAAACCAAAAGAATTCCAGGTAGTCGTGGCCGCCGAGAACTGCCGTTTTAATTTGAATATTGTATTTTTTTCTGGGGATGGGGGGGGGGGGGGGGGGGGGAATAAGGAAAGGAAAGGAATAAGGTGGACTGCCAGTAATCTAAGTATTTATGGCGGAAAATCCGAGCGTTATGATATCTTATATTTTTTCCATGCATTTCTTGGATTTCATGCTTTCTCGACAAATGATTAATGTTCTGTGTTAGAATGCATGGTCGACCATTTACCTCACCAGGAATAATACCGGGAATGCTTCATCATGCGTTTTCCTGTCAAAGAGATTTTCAATTATTTATTCTTTTGATGCCAGAAGTCTTGTTTTTTCAATCGCACATTTTTTTAGGCAAGAGCTCCGAAGCGCTATCCTCCAGCATAGTAGTAAATGTCACCTTAACATCAGCTGTGGAGGTATCCGGTGCAATAACAACAACTGAAGGATTTTACAGTGTTGTAACATCTATGGTATCGCCCGGCCCAACAATAATCGTGGGATCGCCTAACGGATCATCAATTGCGGTACAGGCATCTCCCAGTGCAGCTACACCGGGATCGTCCGGTGCAGCATCGTTCATGTCTACGACGTTGCGCTCTGTACAAGTCAGCGTCGAGCCAACGGCTGTCTCAACAGTGAAACTAACAACAACCTCTTCTGTAATTGGTAAGTAACAATTATGAGTGAATGGTTACAAATGCGGTAAGTTCAAGTGCCTAATTCTGTCGACTAGTTTCTACCGAGAAAAGGAAAAGGATAATTTTATTCACAATCCGACTAATCTGCGATCAAGTGAGTTTTTTTTCCAAGCTTCCCTTTACAGTCCGCTCGAAAAACTACGCCTGAGACATTCCCTTTGGAAAATGTCTACCATTTTGACTGACTGGCATTGATTAGCATGGCCACTAGTAGCCAATAAACACTACTTCTGGCACAATTAATACACTACAATCGTGAGATCGTTCGTGAGTGTACACGAGGTACAAAGCATGTTTCATCACCAAATACTGGGAGGTGGAAGTTTTGCGGTAAATTCAGCATACATTTCATATTTGAACGTTTACAAAGAAACGGAGGAAGCTTTTAACTCTGTAGAACGTCGACTTTCTTATGCACCGTTCAAGAATGTTCCACGGAAGCAGACCCAATTTTTTCGAAAGAAAAGGAAAAGAAAACCACTGCCGTGTTCTCTAAACAAAATGATTAAAATGACAAAAGTGAAATGCACGCGTATCATTATTATTATTTGTACAGAAGCGAGAGTTAAGTAGCTAACCCTAACTAGCTAAACAAGACTACTCAGATTTAAAAGGAAACATTTTTTTGCGTGCAGTAAACTTGGAAAATTTGCCTCACACAAAATCATGCGCATCATTTTCATTTTGGGGCAACATGCTAATAAGAAGGGTGAAATATCTGTTTAACATTTTACATTCTTTTCACGTAATTTACATGACATTCTCAACGAAAGAAAGGTAATATTACTGGAGTTCATTGCCTGCCAGATTTCTTTTGATAAAGTCAGGATTCAAGCCAAGAGTGTATCGTGTTATGGAGAGGCTCGATCCTACCCGGACGAAACATTTATAAGTTAATTTGCATATTTATTTCGGCACATAAAATTTCTTTTAAAGCATTAAAACGCGCTTTGTCAAATTGGATATAGTAAAATTTCCTCATAGTGAGTCACTTGATTCCGATAGCGCCAACCCCGGTCCCAGGCATAATCCGGGACTTTGATGCGAGGTTGGCTCTGTAAACTGAGTGTAAAAATTACAAAAATCTGAGTGACGCAGACCGTGCTCAACGAAACGTATTGAACAATGCCAGCAATCCAAGATAAGCACTTTTGCCATTTTCACTCATGACTCAGTTTGTTCCCTTTATTTGTCACTACTGTTCGTTAAGAAATGCAGTTTTGTCGTCTACTGTAGTCAACTGATGTGTCCTTACTTACAGTGGATGGGTGTAACAATTACAAGATCCTGAGTGAAGCAGACCGCGCTCAAGGAAAAATAGTTATCAGCAAATATAGATGCGATAGGGATGACCTGGTACCAGGTTGGTATCGTTTCCAAGGAGCTGCCGGAAATCAAATGACGGACAAATGTGTTCTCACGAATTACTGTGGTACTCGGCATCCAGGATGGCTCTATGGCACACACCCGACAGTTGCTGAAGGTGTGGTCACTCGTAAAGTCTGTTATCATTACTGGGATTATTACTGGTACGGGTCAAGCAACTGCTGTTACTGGAGTAACAACATAAGAGTCAGGAACTGTGGGGCTTTCTTCGTGTATGAGTTACAAAAGCCGCCTCGTTGCGATCTTCGTTACTGTGGTAACGCCAGTGGTGCAGGTAAGTTGCCTTGTTTGCTTTTTTGAGTGTGTCCGTCAACAATCAATTATCAAGCAATCATCATCATCAATCATCAAACAAAGTTTAAAAACATTCTCCAGAGGTATTTCAGTGCCATCTTAACTTTTCGAGTGTAAGACGGCTCTGAACGTCTCTGGATGACAATAAAGCTGTATCTTATTAGTTTGATTACAACTCGTATTGGTATTACGTAACATGTGTGTCTAGAGAAACTTCCATGTTAAGTAATTCTTAGCGTATTTGTAGAAATATCAGAATCATTTCTATCCTCTAGTTCTTTATCATGAACAACAAACATATATCTGCCTTGATTTTTACGACGAAAAACGGTACTTTTCCCTTTTTTTCACTCTCTTAACCCCAGCAGCGGTTTTCATGACAATTTGGCCCAAAACTTAGCTTTCTCGTAAGAGAGCGAAAAGCGTTTCTGTACCACGCTCTCAATTGTCGTTGTATTGAGACAATAATGACCAAATGCAAATTAATAAACTCCGACACCGAAAAACACACTAGAATAACTTGCTGGGTTAAATTCAAATCCCTAGAGCTTAGCGTGTTTGCTTTAGAGATTCGGGAAAGTCTGCGTGCAAACATGGTGGCCCATCAGGCCGACGTTCATCTCCGGTTTATTAGACTACAATTGTTTATAGATCTTTTTTTAGATAAGAATACTTGTGGGCAGCGCGCAGTAACAACTAATGATCTTATACAACTGAGTTCATTAATCGACCGGTTTCGTCTGCAAGTGAGACTTCGTCAAGATTAAACTTTAAGATACAAAGATGGAACTTAGTTTATACTAAATATTGGCGGTACAAAGTAGGCTCCTACATGTTCTCCGTGTTTCTATCGGGTGATAGAAACACTCGTGAAAGTTTGGGAGAACTCGAAAAAGCTGTGGAAACACTGCGGCTCGTGTTCCCACAACATTTCTCGTTCTACACTCTTTCTCCCAAACTTCCATTGGTATTTCCATAACTCGATAGAAACACGGTATATGTTTTCTATTTCTTAAATCGATGAATGTTTACAACTACTTTAAGTTTAGCAGGTTACCTATTACTGTCGACTAGTTTTCACTGGAAAAAGAGAAATTTAGATTTGGCTATTCGATGAATGGATAATTTTATTCGCAGTTCCACTAACCTAACCAACCACGCTTGCCTCTACCGGTCGCTTGAAAAAATTTATGACTGATGGCGTTGATCAACACGTCAACTGATAGCCAATAAACATAAATTCCAGTAAACACTACTCGCGAGAGTACGCACGGTACGGTACGAAGCACGTCTCATCACAATATAGCCGGAGCTCAGAAAATGTCGAGTGTACGGAGCCTCTCTATTTCTCAACATACGCGAAAGAAAAACTGCGAGCGAAGCCAGCGCGAGGCAATTATTTCATTCAATACTTATTACATAGTTACTCAATTAAAACACCTCATTGTAAACATTGATTAAGGAAAATAAATAAAGAACAATACAAAAAATTCTAGTGATACTAGGATGGGCTTTGCCTCATAATAAATTATGAGATTCATTTTGACGTCGGTTACTGTTCACGTGACCGTGATGCACGCGTATTATTATTCTTCTTTGTAGAGAAGTGAGAATTTAGTGGTTCAACAAGAAGTTTAAGTTAAAAAGGATTCAATTTTTTTTTACGTACAGTAAACTTAGAAACTTTGCTCCATGCAAAATAATGCGCATCATTTTCACTTTGGGGGAACATGCTAATGAGGAGAGTGAAATATCTATGCAATATTTTATACTCTTTTCAAGTAATTTATTTGCCATGCTCAACGAACGAAATTTGATTTTACTGGAGTTCATTGCCTGCGAGATTTCTTTCGATCAAGTTAGGATTCAAGCCACGAGTGGATTGTTTTGTAGAGAGGCTCGATCCTATACGGACGAAACATTTATAAGTACACTTACTTATTTGAAAGGGACGGCAAAGTCAAATTATTTTCACGCATTATAACGCACTATGTTCAAATTCATGGTGTGTCACTTAATTCCAAGAGCGTCAATCCCCGCTCCGGGCATAGTCTGGGACTTTGATGCAAGGCTGGCTCTGTCAACTGGGTGTAAAAACCACTCAGTTCTGAGTGAAGCAGACAGTGTTAAAAAAAAAGGTATTGAACAATATCAACAATCCAAGATGATCGCTTTTGTTATTTTCACTCATGACTCATTTTGTTTTAGTTATTCGTCACTACAGTTCAGTTAAGAAATGCAGTTTTGTCGTGTACTGTAGTCAACTGATGTGTCCTCATATACAGTAGATGGATGTAAAAATTACAAGATCCTGAGTGAAGCAGACCGCGCTCAAGGACAAATAGTGATCAACGCCAGCAATTATAGATGCGATAGGCATGACTTGGTACCAGGTTGGTATCGTTTCCAGGGAGCTGCCGGAAATCAGATGGCGGACAAATGTGTTCCCACGAATTACTGCGGTACTCGGCGTCCGGGATGGCTCAATGGCACACACCCGACAGTCGCTGAAGGTGTGGTCACTCGTAAAGTCTGTTATGATTCCTGGTATTATTACTGGTACGGGTCAAGCAACTGCTGTTACTGGAGTAACAATATAAGAGTCAGGAACTGTGGATCTTTTTTCGTGTATGAGTTACAAAAGCCGCCTCGTTGCGATCTTCGTTACTGTGGTAACGCCAGTGGTGCAGGTAAGTTGTCTTGTTTGCTTTTTTGAGTGTGTCCGTCAACAATCAATCATCAAGCAATCATCATCATCAATCATCAAACAATGTTTAAAAACATTCTCCAGAGGTAGTTCAGTGCCATCTTAACTTTTCGAGTGTAAGGTGGCTGTGAACGCTTGCGGATGACAATAAAGATGCATCTTATTAATCTGATCAGAACTCGTATTGGTATTACGTACCATGTATATATAGAGAAACTTCCATGCTGAGCAATTCTTAGCGTGTTTGTAGAAATATCAGAATCATTTCTGTCCTCTAGTTCTTTATCATTAACAACCAACATATATCTTCCTTCATTATTACTACGAGAAAAGGTACTTTCCCCTTTTTATTCACTCTCTCAACCCCAGCAGCGGTTTCCGTAACAATTTGGCGCAAAACGTAGCTTTCTTGTAAGAAAGCGAAAAGCGTTTTTTTTCTACGTTCTCAATTGTCGTTGCATTGAGACAATAATGACCAAAATCCAAATTAATAACTCCGACGCCGAAAAACACACTAGAATAACTAGCTGGGTTAAATTCAAATCCCTAGAGCTTGGCGTGTTTGCTTTAGAGATTCGAGAAAGTCTGCGTGCAAACATGGTGGCCTATCAGGCCGACGTTCATCTCCGGTTTATTAGACTACAATTATATATAGATCTTTTTTTCAAAATAAGAATACTTGTGGGCAGCACGCAGCAACAACTAATCATTTTGTAAAGCTGAGTTTATTAATCGACCGGTTTCGTCTGCTGTTGAGATTTCGTCAAGATCAAACTGCAACTGAGATACAAAGATGGAACTTATTTTATACTAAATATTGGCAGTACAAAGTACGCTCCTACATGTTCTCCGTGTTTCTATCGAGTTATAGAAACACTCGTGAAAGTTTGGGACAACTCGAGAAAGCTGTGGAAACACTGCGGCTCGTGTTTCCACAACATATCTCGTTCTGGAGTTTTTCCCCCAAACGTCCACTCGTGTTTCTATAACTCGATAGAAACGCGGTACATGTTTTCTATTTCTTAAATCGATGAATGGTTACAACTACCTTAAGTTTAGCCGGTTACCTAATACTGTCGACTAGTTTTCACCGGAAAAAGAGAAATTTTGAGTTGTCTATTCGATGAATGGACAATTTTATTCGCAGTTCCACTAACCTAACCAACCACGGTTGCCTCTACCGGTGGCTTGAAAAAATTTATGACTGATGGTATTGATCAACCCGCTAACTAATAGCCAATAAACATTGATTCCAGTACACACTACTCGCGAGAGTACGCACGGTACGGTACGAAGCACGTCTCATCACAATATAGCCGAAGCTCAGAAAATGTAAAGCGTACAGAACCTCTCTATTTCTCAACACACGCGAAAGAAAAACTACGAGAGAAGCCAGCGCGAGGCAATCATTTCATTCAATACTTATTACATAGTTACTCAATTAAAACACCTCATTGTAAACACTGATTGTGGAGAATTAATAAATAATAAAAAAAAATTCTAGTGATACTAGGTTGAGGCTTTGCCTCAAAGCAAATTCTGAGATTCATTTTTTTTCTTTTTTGACGTCGGTTACCGTACACGTGACCATGATGCACGCATATTATTATTCTTCTTTGTAGAGAAGTGAGAATTTAGTAGCTAAAAAAGAAGTCTAAGTTAAAAAGAATACAATTTTTTTTACATACAGTAAACTTAGAAAATTTGCTTCATGCAATATAATGCACATCATTTTCACTTTGGGGGAACATGCTAATGAGAAGAGTGAAATATCAATCTAATATTTTATACTCTTTTCAAGAAATTTATTTGACATCCTCAATGAACGAAATTTAATTTTACTGGAGTTCAATGCCTGCGAGATTTCTTTCCATCAACTTAGGATTCAAGCCAAGAGTGGATCGTTTTGTAGAGAGGCTCGATCCTATACGGGCGAGACATTTATAAGTACCTTCCTTATTTGGGAGGGAGGGCAAATTCGAATTATTTTAAAGCATTGTAACGCATTATGTTCAAATTCATGGTGTGTCACTTAATTCCAAGAGCGTCAATCCCTGCTCCGGGCATAGTCCAAGACTTTGATGCAAGGCAGGCTCTGTAAACTCGGTGTAAAAACCACAAAGTTCTGAGTGAAGCAGACAGTGTTCAAAAAAACATAGGTATTAAACAATGTCAACAATCCAAGATGATCGCTTTTGTCATTTTCACTCATGACTCATTTTGTTTTAGTTATTTGTCACTACAGTTCAGTTAAGAAATGCAGTTTTGTCGTTTATTGTAGTCAACTGATGTATCCTATTTTACAGTAGATGGATGTAAAAATTACACAATCCTGAGTGAAGCAGACCGCGCCCAAGGACAAATAGTGATCACCACCAGCAGTTATAGATGCGATAGGCATGACTTGGTACCAGGTTGGTATCGTTTCCAGGGAGCTGCCGGAGATCAGATGGCGGACAAATGTGTTCCTACGAATTACTGCGGTACTCAACATCCAGGTTGGCTTAATGACACACACCCGACAGTCGCTGAAGGTGTGGTCACTCGTAAAGTCTGTTATGATTACTGGCATTATTACTGGTACGGGTCAACCAACTGCTGTTACTTGAGTAACAATATAAGAGTCAGGAACTGTGGAGCTTTCTTCGTGTATGAGTTACAAAAGCCGCCTTATTGCCATATTCGTTACTGTGGTAACGCCAGTGGTGCAGGTAAGTTGCCTTGTTTGCTTTATTGAGTGTGTCCCTCAACAATCAATCATCAAGCAATCATCATCATCAATCATCAAACAAAGTTTAAAAACATTCTCCAGAGGTAGTTCAGTGCCATCTTCACTTTTCGAGTGTAAGGTGGCTCTGAACGCCTGTGGATGACAATAAAGCTGTATCTTACTAATCTGATCACAACTCTTATTGGTATTACGTAACATGTGTGTCTAGAGAAACTTCCACGTTAAGCAATTCTTAGCGTATTTGTAGAAATATCAGAATCATTTCTATTCTCTAGTTCTTTATCATTAACAACCAACATATATCTGCCTTCGTTATTACTACGAAAAAAAGGTACTTTTCCTTTTTATTCACTCCCTCAACCCCAGCAGCGGTTTCCGTAACAATTTGGCGCCAAACTTAGCTCTCTTGTAAGAAAGCGAAAATCGTTTCTGTTCCACGCTATCAATTATCGTTGCATTGAGATAATAATGACCAAATGCAAATTAATAAACTCCGACACCGAAAAACACACTAGAATAACTAGCTGGATTAACTTCAAATCCCTAGAGCTTGGCGTGTTTTCTTTAGAGATTCGAGAAAGTCTGCGTGCAAACATGGTGGCCTATCAGGCCAACGTTCATCTCCGGTTTATTAGACTACAATTATATATAGATCTTTTTTCAAAATAAGAATACTTGTTGGCAGCACGCAGCAACAACTAATCATTTTGTAAAGTTGAGTTTCTTAATCGACCGGTTTCGTCTGCTGTTGAGATTTCATCAGGATCAAACTACAACTGAGATACAAAGATGGAACTTATTTTATACTAAATATTGGCGGTACAAAGGACGCTCCTACATGTTCTCCGTGTTTCTATCGAGTGATAGAAACACTCGTGAAAGTTTGGGACAACTCGAGAAAGCTGTGGAAACACTGCGGCTCGTGTTCCCGCAACATTTCTCGTTCTACACTCTTTCTCCCAAACTTCCACTGGTGTTTCTATAACTCGATAGAAACGCGGTACATGTTTTCTATTTCTTAAATCGATGAATGGTTACAACTACCTTAAGTTTAGCCGGTTACCTAATACAGTCGACTAGTTTTCACCGGAAAAAGAGAAATTTTGATTAGTCTATTCGATGAATGGATGATTTTATTCGCAATTCCACTAACCTAACCAACCACGGTTGCCTCTACCGGTGGCTTGAAAAAATTTATGACTGATGGCATTGATCAACACGGCAACTGATAGCCAATAAACATAAATTCCAGTAAACACTACTCGCGAGAGTACGCAAGGTACGGTACGAAGCACGTCTCATCACAATATAGCCGAAGCTCCGAAAATGTAAAGCGTGCAGAACCTCTCTATTTCTTAACACACGCGAAAGAAAACCTGCGAGCGAAGGCAGTGCGAGGCAATCATTTCATTCAATACTTATTACATAGTTACTCAATTAAAACACCTCATTGTAAACATTGACTGGGGAGAATAAAGAAATAATCAAAAAAAAAATCTAGTGATACTAAGATGAGGCTTTGCCTCAATAAATTTTGAGATTCATTTTTTTTTTACGTCGGTTACCGTTGAAGTGACCGTGATGCACGCGTATTATTCTTCTTCTTTGTAGAGAAGTGATAATTTAGTGGCTAAACAAGAAGTCTAAGTTAAAAAGGATACAATTTTTTTTTACGTACAGTAAACTTAGAAAATTTGCTTCATGCAAAATAATGCGCATCATTTTCACTTTCCGGGAACATGCTAATGAGAAGAATGAAATAGCGATCTAATATTTTATACTCTTTTCAAGAAATTTATTTGACATGCTCAATGAACGAAATTTAATTTTACTGGAGTTCAATGCCTGCGAGATTTCTTTCGATCAAGTTAGGATTCAAGCCAAGAGTGGATCGTTTTGTAGACAGGCTCGATCCTATACGGGCGAGACATTTATAAGTACACTTACTTATTTGGGAGGGAGGGCAAATTCAAATTATTTTAAAGCATTATAACGCATTATGTTAAAATCTATGGTGTGTCACCTAATTCCAAGAGCGTTAATCCCTGCTCCGGACATAGTCCGAGACTTTGATGCAAGGCAGGCTCTGTAAACTCGGTGTAAAAACCACACAGTTTTGAGTGAAGCCGACAGTGTTCAAAAAACAAAGGTATTGAACGATGTCAACAATCCAAAATGATCGCTTTTGTCATTTTGACTCATGACTCATTTTGTTTTAGTTTTTTGTGACTACGCTTCAGTTAAGAAATGCAGTTTTGTCGTTTACTGTAGTCAACTGATGTGTCCTTATATACAGTAGATGGATGTAAAAATTACACAACCCTGAGCGAAGCAGACCGCGCCCAAGGACAAATAGTGATCACCACCAGCAGTTATAGATGCGATAGGCATGACCTGGTACCAGGTTGGTATCGTTTCCAGGGAGCTGCCGGAAATCAGATGGCGGACAAATGTGTTCCCACCAATTACTGCGGTACTCAACATCCAGGTTGGCTTAATGACACACACCCGACAGTCGCTGAAGGTGTGGTCACTCGTAAAGTCTGTTATGATAACTGGAATTATCACTGGTACGGGTCAACCAGCTGCTGTTACTGGAGTAGCCATATAAGAGTCAGGAACTGTGGAGCTTTCTTCGTGTATGAGTTACAAAAGCCGCCTTCTTGCTATTTTCGTTACTGTGGTAACGCCAGTAGCGCAGGTAATTTGCCTTGTTTACTTTTTGAGTGTGTCCGTCATCAATCAATCATGAAGCAATCATCATCATCGATCATCAAACAAACTTTAAAAACATTCTCCAGCGGTAGTTCAGTGCCATCTTGAATTTTCGAGTGTAAGGTGGGTCTGAACGCCTGCGGATGACAATAAAGCTGTATCTTATTAATCTGATCACGACTCGTATTGGTATTACGTAACATGTGTGTCTAGAGAAACTTCCATGTTACGCAGTTCTTAGCGTATTTGTAGAAATATTAGAATCATTTCTATCCTCTACTTCTTTATCATGAACAACCAACATATATCTGCCTTCATTATTACTACGAAAAAAGGTGCTTTTCCCTTTTTATTCACTCTCTCAACCCTAGCAGCGGTTTCCGTAACAATTTGGCGCAAAACTTAGCTTTCTTGTAAGAAAGCGAAAAACGTTTCTGTTCCACGCTCTCAATTGTCGTTGCATTGAGACAATAATGACTAAATGCAAATTAATAAACTCCGACACCGAAAACACACACTAGAATAACTAGCTGGATTAAATTCAAATCCCTAGAACTTAGTGTGTTTGCTTTAGAGATTCGGGAAAGTCTTCTTGCAAACTTGGTGACCCATGAGGCCGACGTTCATCTCCGGTTTATTATATTACAATTATTAGAGATTTTTTTTTTTAATTAGAATACTTGTGGGCAGCACGCAGCAACAACTAATCATTTTGTAAAACTGAGTTTATTAATCGACCGGTTTCGCCTGCTCTTCAGATTTCATTAGGATCAAACTACAACTGAGATACAAGGATGGAACTCATTTTATACTAAACATTGGCGGTACAAAGTACGCTCCTACATGTTCTCCGTGTTTCTATCGAGTGATAGAAACACTCGTGAAAGTTTGGGAGAACTCGAAAAAGCTGTGGAAACACCGCGGCTCGTGTTCCCACAACATTTCTCGTTCTGCACTTTTTTCCCCAAACTTCCACTCGTGTTTCTATAACTCAATAGAAAAACGGTACATGTTTTCTATTTCTTAAATCGATGAATGTTTACAACTACCTTAAGTTTAGCCGGTTACGTAATACTGTCGACTAGTTTTCACCGGAAAAAGAGAAATTTTGATTTGGCTATTCGATGAATGGACAATTTTATTCGCAATTCCACTAACCTAACCAACCACGCTTGCCTCTACCGGTCGCTTGAAAAAATTTTTGACTGATGGCATTGATCAACCCGCCATCTGAATAGCCAATAAACTTTACTTCCAGTACACACTACTCGCGAGGGTACGGACGGTACGGTATGAAGCACGTCTCATCACATTATAGCCGAAGCTCAGAAAATGTAAAGCGTACAGAACCTCTCTATTTCTGAACACACGCGAAAGAAAACCTGCGAGCGAAGCCACCGCGAGGCAATTATTTCATTCAATACTTATTACATAGTTACTCAATTAAAACACCTCATTGTAAACATTGATTGTGGAGAATAAATCAATAATCAAAAAACTTCTAGTGATACTAGGATGGGGCTTTGCCTCATAATAAATTCTGAGATTCATTTTTTTTTTGACGTCGGTTACCGTTCATGTGACCGTTATGTACACGTATTATTATTCTTCTTTGGAGAGAAGTGAGAATTTAGTGGCTAAACAAGAAGGCTAAGTTGAAAAGAATACAATTTTTTTCTTTTACGTACAGTAAAAACTTAGAAAATTTGCTTCATGCAAAATAATGCACATCATTTTCACTTGAAGAGTGAAATATCAATCTAATATCTTATACTCTTTTCAAGAAATTTATTTGACATCCTCAATGAACGAAATTTAACTTTACTCCAGTTCAATGCCTGCGAGATTTCTTTCGATCAAGTTAGGATTCAAGCCAAGAGTGGATCGTTTTGTAGACAGGCTCGATCCTATACGGGCGAGACATTTATAAGTACACTTACTTATTTGGGAGGGAGGGCAAATTCAAATTATTTTAAAGCATTATAACGCATTATGTTCAAATCCATGGTGTGTCACTTAATTCCAAGAGCGTCAATCCCTGCTCCGGACATAGTCCGAGACTTTGATGCAAGGCTGGCTCTGTAAACTGGGTGTAAAAACCACAAAGTTCTGAGTGAAGCAGACAGTGTTGAAAAAAAAGGTATTGAACAATGTCAACAATCCAAGATCATCGCTTTTGTCATTTTCACTCATGACTCATTTTATTTTAGTTATTTTTTCACTACCGTTCAGTTAAGAAATGCAGTTTTGTGGTTTACTGTAGTCAAATGATGTATCCTTATTTACAGTAGATGGATGTAAAAATTACACAATCCTGAGTGAAGCAGACCGCGCTCAAGGACAAATAGTGATCAACACCAGCAGTTATAGATGCGATAGAGATGACCTGGTACCAGGTTGGTATCGTTTCCAGGGAGCTGCCGGAGATCAGATGGCGGACAAATGTGTTCCCACCAATTACTGCGGTACTCAACATCCAGGTTGGCTTCATGACACACACCCGACAGTCGCTGAAGGTGTGGTCACTCGTAAAGTCTGTTATCATTACTGGGATTATAACCGGTTAAAGTCGAGCAACTGCTGTTACTTGAGTAACAATATAAGAGTCAGGAACTGTGGAGCTTTCTTCGTGTATGAGTTACAAATGCCGCCTCGTTGCGATCTTCGTTACTGTGGTAACGCCAGTAGCGAAGGTAAGTTGCCTTGTTTGCTTTTGAAAGTGTGTCAGTCAACCATCAGTCATGAAGCAATCATCATCATCAATCATCAAACAAACTATAAAAGCATTCTCCAGAGGTGGTTGAGTGCCACCGTAAGTTTTCGAATGTAGGCTGGCTCTGAACGCCTCTGGATGACAACAAAGCTGTATCTTATCAATCTGATTGGTTGTGCGTCTAGAGAAACTTCCATGTTACACAATTCTTACCGTATTTGTAGAAATATCAGAATCTTTTCTATCCTCTAGTTCTTTATCATGAACAACCAACATATATCTGCCTTCACTATTATTACTACGAAACACGGTACTTTTCCCTTGTTATTTACTCTCTCAGCCCCATCAGCGATTTCCATGACAATTTGGCGCAAAACTTAACTTCCTTGTAAGAAAGCGAAAAGCGTTTCTGTTCCACGCTCTCAATAGGCCATATTCGTACTCTCGGTATTGGACTGGAACTAGCTTGGGATGAAGGCTAATGCAGGGGAATATAATTAGAAAGAGGTTAAATTATCATTTGCATTGAAAAAGATTCTCTGCGTTAGCCTCAGTTGCAAGCTAGTTCCAGTCCAATACCGAGAATACAAATATGGTCTATTGTCGTTGTAATGAGACAATAATGACCAAATGCAAATTAATAAACTCCGACACCGAAAAACACACTAGAATAACTAGCCGGTTAAATTGAAATCCTTAGGGCTTAGCATGTTTGCCTTAGAGATTCGAGAAAGTCTGCGTGCAAACATGTTGGCCCATCAGGCCGACGTTCATCTCCGGTTTTTCAGACTACAATTATTTATAGATCTCCACTCCCCCTGGATGGAAAGCTAGTTTACCACAAGTGACTCCTCCAGCATTTAATCGCCACACCCTTTTATCAGGATATCTTTTTTAACTCTCCTGCGTGCCGTACATTTATTACTTGTACCTCACTCGGTTTTGTTATTTGTCACTACTGTTCAGTTAAGAAAGGCTGTTTTGTCGCTTACTGTAGCCAACTGATGTGTCCTTGCTTACAGTGGATGGATGTAGAAATTTCACACTCCTGAGTGAAACAGACCGCGCTCAAGGACACAGAGTGATCAACAGCAATTATAGATGCGATAGGAATGACCTGGTACCAGGTTGGTATCGTTTCCAAGGAGCTGCCGGAGATCGGATGGCGGACAAATGTGTTCCCGAAAATCACTGCGGTATTACTGCTTCAGGTTGGCTTACTGGCACACACCCGACAGTCGCTGAAGGTGTGGTCACTCGTAGAGTCTGTTATCACAATTATTATTATTACTGGTATTGGTCAAACAAGTGCTGTTACTGGAGTAAAAATATAAGAGTCAGGAACTCTGGAGGCTTCTTCGTGTATGAGTTACAAAAGCCGCCTTATTGCAGTTTTCGTTATTGTGGTAACGGCAGCGCAGGTAAGTTGCCTTGTTTGCTTCTTTGATTTTGTCACTCAACAATCAGTCATCAAGCAATCGTCATCGTCAATCATCAAACAAGGTTTAAAACATTCTATTGAGGTGGTTCAGTGGAATCTTAACTTTTCGAATTTAGGTGACTCTGAAGCCCTCCGAATGACAATAAGGCTGTATCTTATCAATCTGAGCATAATTCTTATCGGTAGTACGTAAAATATGCGTTTACAGAAGCTTCCATGTTACACAATTCTTACCGTATTAGTAAAGATATTACAACCCTTCTTATCGTCTAGTTCGTTTTCATTAACATCCAACATTTCTATTGGAGAGCAGGGATGGCGCAGTGGTGAGAGCGCTGGCCTAGCTACCCTGGTTCGATTCCAGCCCGGTGCCATTTGTGGGCTGAGTTTGTTGTTTGTTCTCGACTTGCTCCGATGGTTTTTCTCTGCGTTCTTCGGTTTTCCTCTTTCCATGAAAACGAACATCTCCAAATTCCAATTCGAAGAGGACAGAGGACCCGCATGAAAACCAGCTAAGGCTGATGTGGCTTCCTCTCTAAATATCTGCTTAATTACTTCTTCGAAATACGGTATTTTTCTCTTGTCATTCTGTCAGTAAAAGGTACCAAGTGTACTCTCTCAACCCCAATACCGGACAACTTACGTACTCTCTAGTGTCTCTGTCTCTGTGCATTGTCATTCAGAGTGAGACAAAAATTAGGGAGCCTTAGCAATGACGATGGCGACCCGGAGGACAACGCCTATTAAAAAGTGAATCTATATTTTACCCTGGAATTTCGCAATTGTTTAGATCTGTTCAGTGCCCCTATTACTGGCAGAAGTTGCTCAAACTAAATATGTAATGGCAGAGTTCAATGCCATTAATAATACAAAAAATTAGTCGCCGTCTTTCGCGTCCTCTAAAATAAACTGAACTTAGACCTTTCACGTTGCTGTTTTCTGGAGGACGGCTGAGACGTGCACAGCCATTGTTCTGCTTATTAAGCCTTTTGTTTGGTAGCGTTCTCGTTCTCGTTGCCGTCGTGGTTTGCTAAAGGTCGCTAAAATAGCCAAATGCAAATAATTATATTCCAGCCACGTGGGGAAGTCGACATCACACTTGTTTGTACAGCGAGCAAAAAAAAAACCTTGCATTTAACTGGAATTCTTTTTTTCCTCTTAGACCGAATTTATATAGTCTCGGGTACCCAAGACAATCCTCCCCCGAGTCACCCTGGCTGAGGTAGCTTTTGGCTCATTTCTTTGCAAAATTCAACCAAGCGTTTACATTAGGATCGCAACACCGTCCCAGTGGCCGAGACAACTCGGGTGAGCGAGTTGTCTCGCCTCAGAGGTTAAAGTAACTCTGGCAATCGGGACAACTTTTCTTCAAATTAATGCTTTTGCTTGTTTAACCGGGAAAACTCTCGGCGCAGCGAGGGTCACGTAATACCTAGATTTAGGATTTAAAATAGAAATTCGTATCAAAGAAGTGAAATTCAACTCGGCAAAACCAACTGTGATCGAATGACCGAGGGGAACGTAAAGAAAGAGGGATATTTGCCAACTTCATTATTCAAGAGCGGTTATGAATAATAATGCAGGGTCAAATTTGACTCGACCTACAGGGACTACGTTTTCAGATATCAACGCTCGATAAAGTTTCCTCAGGGGGGGGGGGGGGGCTTGTGTTGGGTACCCGAGACCATATAAATGGGGTCTCAAAAGGTACCTTAATTAAAAAACAACGGAATAGCTAGTCGGGAGTAATTCAAATCCCTAGAGCTTAGCGTGTTTGCTTCAGAGATTGGCGAAAGTATGTGTGCAAACATGGTGGCCCATGAGGCCGACGTTTATCTTCGGTTTCTCAGACTACAATTATTTATAGATCTCCACTCCCCCCTGGATGGAAAGCTAGTTCACCGTTCACTGTCCATGTTTAATCACCATACCCATTCATCCGGATATTTTTTTAAAACTCTCCTGCGTGCTGTGCATTTATCACTCGTGACTCACTCGGTTTTGGTATTTGTTAAAACTCTTTAGTTACCAAATGCAGTTTTGTCGTTACTGTAGCCAACTGATGTGTCCTTAATTACAGTGGATGGATGTAACAATTACACAGTCCTGAGTGAAGCAGACCGCGCTCAAGGACACATAGTGATCAACGCCAGCAATTATAGATGCGATCGCTATGACCTGGTACCAGGTTGGTATCGTTTCCAAGGAGCTGCTGGAGATCGGATGGCGGAAAAATGTGTGCCCGAACGTCACTGCGGTACTCGCTATCCAGGTTGGCTTTCTGGTGCACATCCTACAGTCGCTGAAGGTGTGGTTACTCGAAGCGTCTGTTTTTCCTTGTCAAACATCTGCTGTTACTTGTATCAAAATATCAGAATAAACAACTGTGGTGCGTATTTCGTGTACGAGTTACTGGGGACGTATTACTGCCCAGCTCGGCATTGCGGTAATGGAATCGCAGGTAAGTTTCTCAGGATGTTTTTCACGTTGTTCAGGATGTTTTTAGTGTTGCGGAGCAGGTTAAATTGATCGTTAAATTAATTGTATTCTTTTTCAGAAAAGGTGACGGTCAAAACTGACCGCTTAACCCACTAAACTCCTGAGCCCCAGGGGAGAGGGGGGGGGGGGGGGTAAATATAAACGTGGCAGAGACTCAAGAATTTACACCACACTTATCTAAACCATCAACAAACTTAGTGGCATTTCCCAATTTCTTTAAATGTGATCGTGAAATATACCTTGATGGATATCAACATTGGCTTTCTGCTCTGTACACCGCAATTATAAGCGATACAAAAATTCTTAATGGGCCATTTCCAAGTTTCTTTTTGCCTCTTTTTCAAAACGAGTCTTCGTGCAAAACCTCTCATCTGAAAATCAATTTTGCATTTTCATGAAAATTTGCGCATGAACGGTTTCGGACGTCGATACGTTTTGACGCTGAGGTAGAAGGCAACTCGTAAATGCCTTATTCAAATCCCTAAGTGACACGACATGGATACGGAGCAGTAGCGAAAAGAAGTGACAATTGCTTTCTTCAACGGAGCGATTTTTTTTGGACACTTTACCAAATGCACAGTTGCTTTTAGTCACGGCAGGGTCAACTGTTCTTTTAAATTATCTCTGCATTTTTTTTTTTTCGCACTGCAGTGTACACTTGTCCAGCGCTGACTGTACCAACAAATGGAATAAAATTTGGCTGCCCAGAGAATGCAACAATGTACAATGATACAGTCTGTCAGTTCTCGTGTAATGATGGCTATATAGGGTCTGGTTCTCAAGCAAGGAGATGTCAACATGATGGAACTTGGAGTGGACAAGATTTTACTTGCCAAAGTAGGTATGAGTTTGCCACTAAATACTTTGATGATGACAATTTCATGCCGTCGACAATCAGAGAATTGAAAGCCACTATTAAAATTTAAAATTCGGGTAGAAGTTAACTGTAATAATGCATAATAACGCATCAACTACTATGTGCGAACAAGGTGGGATGTCCGTCTATGAGAAATAAACGTATAAGGACACTGTTTATTATTCGATGTAGTTTTTTCATTCCTCCTTTTGGCCGATGGCCCACCACGCGACCTGCAGATAACCGCCTGCAGTTAAAGTGCCACTGAAACGAAATTTTCGTATGTGAGATTTTTGCTTAATAATAAAGTTTCAACCTTACTTGGAAACGCTGCACACTTTTTTTCGCATACGGTAAGCGAAAACTGCTTTTTCAGCCGTTGAAGTTGACTGGTTAAGCCCAAAATTGGCGGCCATCTTGGCGCGGCCAAAACAGCCTAGTGACGTCACTGGTTGTATTGCTCTCATGCCGCGCTGAAAATTTAGAGTGATTATAGTAGAAGAGAATACTGTTCGAAGCCCCCCAAAAAGTCGTCTTAAGGACATCTCAGGGCTGTAAAGC